>NC_091480.1:29074837-29289837 GCF_036971445.1 Narcine bancroftii | reverse complement strand
ATTCTTTTGATTCACAAATCGTATGAATGGACAACAAAAGGTAATTATCCATTTTCTCAGTCTGTAATAAAAAAAAGCAAGAACTCAAAATTCTTCAAAGTATATGATTTTTGTTTATATGGGGCCTTTAAAACCTCAAGATGTACTTTATAGCCAATAAATTGATTTTGAACTGCTGTCCCTTTTGCCTGACCATATATATTTCTGCCGACGTGATATATGTGCGATGACAGGTTGGGATGGGATGTATTTTGAGTGAAATACATGGCTGATCAGCCTACATGAAACAGGTAAGTCCCTTTCATTATTGCCAGTTATAAGACAAAATGAAAATACATCTCCATCCACTTACAACAGGTTGGGAGCAACCTAACCCACGTTTCCAAAGGCAGTGCTGATGGTCACTCAAAATAAACAATATTTCCTTAAATCTATATTTTTATGAAACTAAAAACACCAGAGATGCTTCTACTGTCTCCTATTATGGTCCCTGGACAATTTTATTTAGGGCCAGGCTCAGGGCTGAACCTACAGGGGAAAGAAAGGATCGTGCACTGCTGTGAAGTGCTGAAGTAGCGCTGGGAAAGCTGTCAGAAGCGCGAGAGCCACGCACTGGAAGCTGGTGGGCCCGTGGAGAGCGCGCCTGCTGTTGCCAACCTCTCTCTACCGATGGGGGAGCTGAAGGCACACACTGGGGCAGTTGACAAGCGCAGCGCGCTGAGTTTTTGAATGGGTTTGTCAGTTGGTTGGAGGGCAGTCAGTCAGACTGTCAGTCTGCTCACCCAGTAGTTTCAGTAGAGAAAGAAGACTGAGCTACTTTGTCTACAGGTGCCAGCACTGTTGTCCTGAGAGTGTGTGTCTGCATGCGTGCGAGAGAGAGACAGGAGTTCCTTTATCACCTAAGAGGGGAAACTTGTGTGACACAAGGTCACTTGTTAACTCTAACGTGGGCTTTGGAGATGTCAACCTCGTGTAGTGACGAGGAGGTCACTGGGTGAAAATTCCCGTGTGAAGAAATCAAAGGTGATCGTTGCCACATTCCAAACTCAGGAAAGTTGTAAGTCTACAGTGATCACAGCCGTCTGTCTCCACGCCCAACTAAAAAACAAGGTTTTAGTCATTTTTCTACATTAAGGAAGTTTTTGTATGTTATGCATACAACTACTCATTTGAATAATGTTGAAAGCTACTCAATGAACATCATGAATTTTTAACTAAGGCTGAGATTTTGGTGAGGGATTTTGTTTGGATTTGTTTGTATTGCATGTTCTCCTGAACTCTATTAGAATCTCAAGCCTGAAGACCAGACTGTTCCTTTTTGACTGACGGACTTGACACGACTGACCTGAGGTTTTGTTTTCAGAGGTTTTTTTTTGGGGGGGGGGGCATTTTGAGCTTGGATTATAATGGTCTGGGTTTTTCCTCCCCCCACACACACACAACTTGTAAATATCTGTTGTTAATGCAGAGTTGCCATAAAGACTTATGTTTGGGTGTTAAGTTTATTGAGGTAGGAGTTCTTTTATTTTGTTAATCTTTTAATAAATTTTGTTTTAAACAGCCCATCTGTTTATGCGTTTCTCAATTGCTGCTGGTGAGAAATAACACTCCATAAAAACTCTATATCACACACCTTCATATTGCTCCAGACAATACTAGTTCGTCCTCCCACTCTATATCCAGCATTGCATGGTTTTTTGTAATATTTTATTTATCATTTTAAATATATTTAACAATAACAATCATACCAATACAAAACATCAAGAGAACCCCCTCCCTCCACCCTTAAACAGAGAGAAAATGAAGAAAATGAAACACAAAAAGAGCATCCCATTGTCAGTGCATAAAGTAAAACACATGTTGATACAATAATACCAACAGTGTTAAGATCTTTACAGAGGTCTACTGGCTAGCCTATATTGGCGCCAGTGAGGTGCCTATATGCTTTAAATAAGGCTGGTTATTTAAAACTCCTAGGCCACAATCAGGATGTTTTTTTGCCACCACAGCTCAGAGCTGTTTGATCTGCACAGATTAAAAAGAGCAACTTTTCCAATGATTTACGATCCACTTTGCATTTTTCCCAATTTAAATTCTTCCAAACTCACCCATATCTGGTGTTTCCACTCTTCAGCCACACTTCAATTACACTCCTTTGACTTTCTGAGTATGAAATACAATTCTTTAATTCATCCAAAATGGAAATATCAGATTCAGAGATAACTGATCCCGAGAGGTCACAGACCAATCCACCCAGTATTGTCACACTGTCCTTTGTCAGATAATATCCTGTCATTTTCTGCAATCATAATGAAAGAGAACTATTATTAAGCCTTCATTAAGATGTTTATTTTCCATAAAAAAACGTATACCAACGAAGTCTACATAACAGAAAATAACAACTCCATAATCTGTTGATAATATTAAGGAAATGGTATCAGAAGTTTACATTCGGATGGTTGGAAAATAAATAAGGGAAGCTGAAAAAGGAAACCACTATTTAGGGACATTTAGGTTTTTAAATTTCTTATTTGAGGATTTTGGTTCAGATAAGAATTTCAGTTTTAGCTCAATTGAACCAAAACATGTTACCAACAAGTTTTCATAATTTATTCCAGCCACCAAATCGGCAAATGTCAGAAAATTTTGCATTGACATAAAATGCATTGACATTGAAACTTTATTATGCAATCAACTCTTCTCAAGTCTTGACAAGAAATAGAAGATTCGTCATTCACTTATAAAGTCAGGGAAGGTGAACATGGTAATCTTCAAAACTATTTCATTGCAAGTTAGTTAAGTCCTTTGCCTTCTTAACAGATTCAAAAATATTCAGACCATAATATGAAATATTTCACTAATTATGATGGACTAAATATGAGCTTTAAATACATACAGAAGGAATTCATCAGACTCTCATCGCTCATGAGCTAAAACTGAAGTGGTACAATATAAATTACTTCTCTCAGCATGTTCACATCATTGAATGCAGGATAATGTACTTGTTTGAGAATTCCAGTATCAGCAGTTCTTTAAAAATTTTCACAATCCCCCAATTTTCCAAAGCATAACCCCACCAGCCTCAACAGAGAAAGTGCTGGTCTCTGATTATCCCACCACTGAATCAGCCAGTCCAGATTTTCCTCACCCCTAAAGAGAAATTTCAAGTCCTGACTCATGGCATGAACCAACATGACCTCTGCTGCAAACTTCACAACATATTGCCTTTCTCATTGCAGCAATTTATTTGTCTTATTCTTTGCACTGATCTGATGAACTATAGATACTCTTTTATCTGCTGAATGCCATTAATCCTGTGATTTTTTTTCCTTCTGCAATGTTAAAATGGATCAATTAGGAGAAAAGAAAATTAGTGAAACTGAACAAACGTTTTGGATGGGGAAATAAACCCAAACTTATAACAAAAATGTACTAGGCTCTCCAGAGCGTAAGTGCAAAACCAGCGTGGCAGAGGTCAAGGAGAAGATGGGATTCGGACTTGGGTGTGGTGATTTCAGAAAGAAGCTGGTCAGATTGGTGTAAGGACAGCATGACATCAATTATAAATGCAAGATATGGACTGGTTCAGCATAATTCTTTTTACACCCATCATATCTTATCCCACAAAAGTTACACAGATCAAAAGCCGAAACTTCTGAGATGTGTTTCAGATGTGGGACTGATACAGGAAGTTTGTAATTTCATGGAAATAAGTGACAAATTGACCAAATATCAAATCTCATTTATAAAAATAGCCCTGACGGTAGTTAAAAAAAATGTATTGTAATCACTTGGAAGTCCGACCCCCTCATAGACTGCGAAAATGACACTTTTGTAAAGGTCTGGCAGCCAGACCTGGAATGGGGCTGAATTTAGGATAAAAGATTTGGAGAAAAACAGTCGCATAATAGTCTCAGTAATGTCAATGTACAATAGATTTTCGAATAAAATACTGTACTTCCTTTAAAAAGGTGCTCTGGCCACTATTAAGTTCAGTTTCCTTACCAAACATGTGAGAGCATCATCTAACAGGTTTTGTCTTCGTGATGAACCTTTTGGTAAGATATCAATGTTTGCTTTGCCAACAGCTTTGAAGAATGTCTTGCAGTTTTCCGATTTTCTGAAGTTCGCAGAGCTACGATGTTAGAGAAATGTTTAAATATTAAGTAGTGGTTGTTTATTTTTTTTTAAATAGCAAGCAAATCATATCTAATATCAGAAAAAGTAAATTTAAATTTGTAAGAATTAAAATTAAAGCAGTTTTGATCATAGAAATTTAAATTGTGCTGAATAAGGCTGGAGAACTGGAAATACAGAGGAATAATAAGTCTTGAAATGTCTTTTGTTCCCCATCTTCAATGATGCAAACTTACTTGAAATTCAACAGAACATCATCAGGGAATGCATCTAAGGCAGGTGGTCTCCTTTGAGAATTTTGTATAAAGTATATACACCTCCCCTGTAAGAAATTCAAAATTAGAGAAACAGTATCACCCAAAAAGAATTGCAAAATGTTGAGAATGTGACTCATACATTCTCCTACTCAAATGAGAACCAATGAGCCCTCTTGACCAGCTTCCAATTTGCATCCTACAAAAACGTGGTCTCTCAAAACTCTGCTGTCAACATCCCTCTTCCCTCTGATCACTTTGCTCTAATACCATATTTTGGTTTTAAAAATTTTCCCTGCCGTGTTCATCAATCATTAGGGTCACATAAAGTTTGACCAATTCAGAAAGTCACACACCACCTCCACCTGGAAATGAAGGTAGTAACACAGTTACCAGCATCTGACAAGTATGTGGCTGATGTCGAGCATCCTAATCTGACAACCACACCCTCTCCAATGAACCTGTTGGACGTAATACTTGCTATGAAATACAATGTAAATTTATAGTCGGGAACAAAAACCATTTTTGGTGATGAACAATGCAGCATCATCTCGGCACTGTTAATATTCTCAGTGTCTCTTCCAAGTAGTTTGTTGTTCAATATAGAAGATCATCAGATGATTGGGTGCAAATTGAGTTTCATGCTGCCCATCAGCCCTCATGGGGTCTGTAGCCAGCTCTCAGAGCAAATATCACCCATTTTAGGACATTCCTCCTGCTGAGGGGACAAGAGGTGCCCAAGGCTTGTGATGAAGACATTTGCTACGCTGTCTGCAAATTATGATTCAATGAGCATGACTTTATCTAGTTTTAATTTGACTAGTCATGGTTATCTTTCCCCATTTGGATTCTCATATAAATAATTTTTCAAGGTGGCCATGGTTAGGAACAAAAATATAATGCATGAATTCAGTACTTAAGTTGAAGCTGGATGGTGCATTAAATGTAATTCTTATTCTGATTTAAGAAGGAAATCACAAAAATCTGTAGACATTAGTTGAAGTAAAAACACAAAGTGCTGGAGAAACTCAGCTGGTCAAACAGTGTCCTTTTATGGAGCAAAGGTGAAAGAATACATAACCAATGTTTCGGGCTTGAGCCTCTCATACCTCCATGAAGGGCTCAAGCCCGAAACATTGGTTATGTATTCTTTCACCTTTGCTCCATAAAAGGACACTGTTTGACCAGCTGAGTTTCTCCAGCACTTTGTGTTTTTATTGATTTAACGTGGCCATGGATTGCAGAGTTAGTAGCTTTATGGGTAAGTAGGCAGATGATACAAAGATAGGTGAAGGGGCAGATAGTGAGGAGGAAACGGAGAGGCTGCAGAGAGACTTTGACAGATTAGGAGAATGGGCAAAGAAGTACAATGTTGGAAAGTGTGTGGTCATGCACTTTGGTGGAAGGAATAAAAAGGTGAACTGTTATTTGAATGGGGATAAAATTATAAATTCGAACGTGCAAAGGGACTTGGGAGTTCTCGTGCATGAAGGTGAATGCAATGTTGACATCTCCATCTAGAGGAATAGGAATTGTAACAGAGATGTGATGTTGCTAATCCAGAAATGACAGTTATGAGAAAAGCATCACTGATTTTGCTTTTATATTGCCCCCCCCTCACACTTGCATCCCAGTAAATTGGCCGTTCAGTGTCCTGGGATAGGAATGGGGGTTTGGCCTTTCACACTAGACCACTCCTAACTGGGTCTCCGAACACTTTTACACTTGCAAGGGTTTATCCCCTGCGTTTGGTTTGTTCTACCTTTAATCGGAAGTGCCTGCGATGCAATTGCCCGTTTCGCACTTGCCTGATCTCAACGCCGGTGTCTGCAGATGCCGGCGTTGAGATGACGTCATCTGATGCCGGCATTGAGTAGATTTTGCTTTCACACTTGCCTCTTTAAAAGGCAGATTGGCCTTCGATTCCTGGGATCACTGGCAAGTGTGAAAGGGGCTTTAAATACAGAATTCCCTAGCTTTAAAACCAGTTGTTAGGAAAAAAACCCTGGTGTATGTGGCTGAATCACCAATTAAACTAATTATTCAAAGCTATCATCCAAAGCCCACCAAACACACCAAAATGTCCATTGTTCTGAACAGCTTACAAAGGTGTTAATGGCCCACTGATTCTACCCGAAACTTAGCAGCACTCAGACTGAGATATTAAAATACATGAAAGGCCAGTCACAGTTATGCCTTGCTAATGAGTGGTAGCGATCGTGCTGGTTCTGTCAAGAGGGTGGTTTTCGTTCATCAATAATTTCCCAGGCATCCAGCAGCTGATTATCTGTCACACTGCACAATGGCTGTCAATAACCATAGGGCTCGCACGTTAGTGCTAAGGCATTGGCAAAGTTTTGTTCTGATCCTACCTCATTCTTGAAGCTTCCTTTTTATTGATAGGCTGATAATTTGCATGTGTTAATTAAAAGCATACAGAACACGGATGTTGAAGTTGATTTGATCTGAACCTCCTACACATGTATGTAAGAAATTATATCCTTTAATTATGACTTGTACATGTGAATAACTGATCAATGTAAGCCATTTTCTAGTCTTGAGAAAGATGATAAGCAAAATGTAAAACATAAGCTTGTAACAACAGATTCAAAGAGATGCATATCAAATTTGTATTTAATAATATGCCTTAAATATTTTACTATTCTGTATTACCTAGGATGACTTGGTCTATCTAACCTTAATACAACTCATTCCAGCTCATGTAATTGTCAGTCAGTGGGGTCGAACTATCACAATAAGGCAATGGTGAGGACTCACTTCGAGCACAGGGTACATTTTTGGGCTCCTTATTTAAGAAAGGGTGTGCTAGCTATGGAGAGGGTTCAGAGAAAATTTATAAAAATATATCCTGGAATGAAGGGATCAGCACATGAGGAATGTTTGAAGGTTATTGGACCATACTCCTTGGAGATCAGAACAAGGGGACAGCGGGGGTGGGGGGAGAAATGTCATTGAAGCATTTCTAATGTTGAAAGGCCTGGATAGAGTAGATGTTGTTTCCCATGGCAGGGGAGTCAAGGAGAAGAAGCACAACTTCAGGATTGAAGGGCAGAAGAATTTATTTAGCTAGAGAAGTGGTGAATCTCTGGAACATGCTGCTTAATGACCTGGATGTGGAGATCATGTCATAAAGGCATATAGATATTGATACTTAGCTGAATAGTCAGGTTATCGAAGTTTATGGGGAGAGGAGCTGAGTAGAAGAATTTGTCAGCTCAGAATGGAATGGCAGAGTGGACTCGCTGTTCCAAATGCCCTACTTCTGCTTCTATATCTTATGGTCATACTATTTCAAAGAGTGGTTAAGAGTCAACAACATTGTAATCACATTGTCTGTGATCACATGGAGACCAGGCCAAGTATGGATAGCCAATCTCTTCCTCTGAAGGACAATAATAGACCTAAAGGGACAGTTAAATTTAGGCTAAGGGAGACTTAATCAAAATGCATTAATTTGTGAGAGGCCTGAGCATGATGAACAGGAAAACCCATCCCTCTTCAGTCATGTTAGTAATTGAAGTGTTTGGATTTAAAGATTAGAGGAAGCTGAGACATCACACTCACGCCAAAAACATATTGTGTCAGAACCTGTGAGCCGACAGACCAGGAATGAGAAGTGGATTTGAATGTTCCTGACCAGCATGATCTTTTTCTGAGCCCAATAGTTGGAATTTATTTTAGGTAAAGCATTTCAGCTAGAAAAAAGGGAAATGATCTGCACCAATTCACACCCTTCTATATCTGGTCCTTCCACCACCCACCCCTCCATTAGTTGATCTCTCTAACCAATGCAGCAGCAACCTTGGCCTATGGGTGAGCAGACACTTAAGCCTTTCAGGAATGGGTTCTTGTGAAGTATCTCACCTGGCTTTCATCGAGCACAGCCCTCTTTTCCTTCATGGCTTGAACGAGTTCAATAAATGAACTAAAATTCAGGGTTTTCACTGCACCACAACTGAAACCTTGCAGGACAGAGGGTGAGAATCTGAAAATAATAAGGGCTTCATTAGTTGATACTTAAATATCTCAATTTCTTCAAACAGTGGACAGGATTTTTTTTTTTTTTGCAAAATTTACATTCACAATCACCCACTGATTGATTTACTTGGAATTTACTTAGCCTTACTGTGATAGTACAGATCTATCACCAATGTATATAGTTACTGTATCTAGACTGTGCTTACAGCGATTGGCTGAGAGCTAAGCCACACCTATTGTCTGGGCCTTAAAGGGTTGTGTCCCTAGCCAGGTCGGATCATTCCGGACTGGTCGGCCACCTGTGAAGAGCTCCGGTCTTTTGCTAATAAAAGCCTTGGTTTGGATCAACAAGTCTTTGGTTCTTTCGACGAGCTCTACACTTACGCACTAAATTCTGTGGAGCTACTTGACATGATTTAAATATGCTTCATTACAAAGATACTTCACAGAAATGTCACATTCTGCTGTACCAATCTAAATCTTTCTCATTAAATTCCATGAGAGCTTCCTCACTTTCCATCGACCCCCATCTTTCCATTCTATTTTCTCTCATGTACTCATTCAGTGTCTCCTTGGAAGCAACTAAGCTACTTGCCTCAACCATTTTCTGTGATAGTAAGTTTAACGTTCTTAGAATCCACTGGGTTATTATTTATTACATTTCTCCTTGCCATCCTTCTGGATTAAGACAAGAAGCTGGTTTAAAGAGTGAGTATTTTAGCACTTACAGCTTCAGATCTGGAAGCTCCAAGTGTAACCATTCATCCATATTAACCCTGCCAAACCCATCCATAATTTTAAGTCTCTTTCACTCACTGCTGGAAACTCTTCCCAAAAGGAATTAAATCACGAACCTGATTAATCTTTACAGACAATTTACACTCTCTGAGTTCAAGTCCAACTGCTATGTAAAAGAAGGCACCTTTGCTTTGGGACTCCGCACACCTGGGTGTGAGGTGTGGAAGAACTTTGTGATCGTTTTAAAAATAACATCATATATTTGATTAAGTTTATTAAAACCTCGTGATATCTGAAAATGATATTCGTAAGACCCACTGGTTTGTTGTCGATGTCAAGAAATTGAAAAGAACTTGAAACCATTACTTTGTTTGTAAACTTTATTTCTTGGATCAATTGAATGGATTTCCCTTTTGAATCATGGCCGTGTGGAGTAAAAGGCTACTTAAGATTTTTAACACTTGGTTTTGGCATTAGCAAGAGGTCTGTGAGAGTTGTGTTTACTTTTATCCTTGTTACCAATTGCTTAATAAAACAATTTTCTGAAAGGTATTGAATGGATCAAAATCATATTGTAATGAACCAGTATTTTACAATGCACTAAGATTAGCAATCTAGGATTCCATAAACATACAATGAAAGTATTACTCACTTGCCATAATTGTTACTGGTTTTGACAATCCTTTCAAAAAACACTGCAGCCTGAGGATTAAAGCAAATGAAATATTAATATGTTAAACAATGACTGCTTGTACACATACACGAGTAATACCACCATCTTTGATGATGAATACTAAATAGGTAGTAGAAGACAGAAGAGTCATGTTCACTCTGGATTTAATTCTCTGGAGGGTAAGGATATTGCCTTGTTTTACACAAAAGATTGTTTTCTGAGTTAAGGAAATTTAAAAAGTGTCCATACTTCTATTATAAGATTATTGTTAATTTTGGAATAATTTATCCAAGATTATGTACAACCATTTTCCTCATGACCTAGTTCTCAATGTATTTCCATCGACATGGTGTCATGTGAAATTCACCAGAGTTAAGTCTTTTCCATATCCCATCCTTTAGAACCGTTATTCTTAATTGGGGCCATACGCATCCCACCCCCACTCACAGGGGGGCCACAGCACGTTTAAGTAAAATACCTGATTTTCTTTTAACCTCGCCTAACATAATTTTTTTTTAATGTTTTTTATGTAGTCGGTGAGGTCAGAAAAAAATCCCAAAGTTGACTGCTTCACAGGGAAGGGAGGCCCATAAACCTTTGAACACAGGTGAAAAAAGGTTGAGAATGGCTGCTTTAGGAGACTGAAGACTCGTTGCTGCAGTTAAGTTCAAGTTCTTTATTTATATAGCACATTTTTTATAACTTGCATTCACCAAAGTGCTGTACAGACCAAGGCAAGTGATCGAAACTAGTACACTATTTACGGAACAGCAGATTAAGACGTTATAAATAGACCACAATTGCAGCGAATAGTGCAACGCTGTCGGAGATTAGGAATGTACAAAGGGTTTCAGATGTTAAACGCTAATGACAGAAGAAACGTTTTTAACCTGGATTTAAAGCAGTGGAGGGAAGGGGTTACTTACTGGTCAGGGGAATGCTGTTCCAGAGTTCGGTGGCTATAACTGCGAAGGCCTGGTCTCCCCTTTGTGTGCGCGAAGTGCATGGATCTGTCAGGCAGTAGCTGACCTGAGCTGCTTGGAAGTGGAATAGGGCATAAGCAGATCAGAGATATGGGGTGGGGAGCAAGGTTGTTGATATCAGCAGCATGAAGTCAATTCTGAACCACAGGGAGGCCAGAATTAGGGTGACATGGTCCCTCTTCTTGGCACCTGTCAGGACCCTAGCCACAACATTCTGAACCGAATGAAGTGGGTTGGGGAGGATTGGCAAATCCCAGTGTATAGAGAGTTAACGTAGTCCAGACGTGAGAAGATAAGGGCGTGAATAATCCTTTCAAGGTTCTTGAGTGAGAGATACGGTTTTCTTTTAACAATGGTATAGAGCTGGAAAAAGCAGGCTATCGCTACGTTTGTCAAATCTGAAGGGAGGATCGAAGGGCACCCCAAAGGATTTAACGTGGGATTTAATAAGAGTAGATAGATTACCTAGGGAGTCATGTAATTTTCTTCCTGGATGGTCATTTTGCTGTTACATCTCTGTCAGATTGATAAACTAGATACTGCAGCCACCCCTTAAGGTAAGTGAGCTGTGAGCAGTAGCCGGGCCTCAGCTGGAAACTCCTGAAGTTCCACTTCCAGAATACCTTAATGACCATTGCCAGTTTGCACTATCAATGGTCTTCAAAATGTTTTTAAATGCATCTGATATTCAGAGAGTTTTAAAAACAAATAGATTACACTTTTTTCAACAATTAAAAATATAATTTAAGTACCTGTACAGTAAAACCCCTTGTATCCGGCACCTTTGGGGATTGGTAGACACCAGATATGTGAATTTTCCGGTTTCTTAAGATTGTGTGTGTGATTGGCAAACTGACCACTAGGGTCGCCAATTTTTAACTTTCTTATTTTTTACTTATTTATTTTCTGGGGTTTTTTTGCCGGCTGCTTGAGGCTGTCAGTTGCATGAATTCTGGAAAATGGGGATTTTACTGTTACTCGCAATCAATTAAAAGGTGACTACAAAGACAACTGCAATTTACCTGACTGGGAACCCATTGCTTGTTGTTCACGTCTTCCAGCATTAGGTCTGAATTTAATAGTGAAGGTGGGATTTCCTTGGCTAAAACAGATGGAATGTTCTTTACGATTGTTCGAGGGTCTTCTTCGCTCCTCAGTATCTGAGTTAGAATGGTAAAGAAGATCAATACCCCGAGACTAATACACACAGATATTAACAATCATCAGACTGATAGAGAAATACTGACAGCAGAAAGAAACAAACTGGATTTTAAAGCCATTATGTTACCAGATCACTCACTTGCAGAACAAAGATCATTCTAATCGGTTGAGGAGCTGCCCCAATGTTCTCCACAAATGTTAATTGGGTATATAACCCTTTGAACACCTCTGGATCAATGCGCTTGAACACGTTGCTTGGAATGCCAGACACTAAGCTGCCCAGACTCTGCAGATTCTGTATATTATTGACCTAGTTGTTTCAAACAAATATAACAGAAATTAATTCAAAACTGAAACCATATTTCAGTGAATTACGCATGACAGGAAGGCTGTATCTGATTTGCAACTAAACTACTGAGCAACAAATGGCAATAAAGCAGTCTTTATTTTACATGAAATCATCTCTGTGAGATTTAACATTTTTAAAATTTATATTTAGACATCCAGCACAGTTACAGGCCATTTCGGCCCACAAGTCCGTGCCACCCAATTTACACCCATTAACCTACACCTCCAGTACGTTTTGAACAGTGGAAGGAAACCGGAGCCCCTGGGGAAACCCAAGCAGACACAGGGAGAACGTACAAACTCCTTACAGTCAGGATTCGAACCCCGGACCCGATCGCTGACGCTGTAAAGGCATTGTGCTAACCGCTACGCCAACCATGCCGCCCCTAATTAATATTTTATATAATCCCATTTGGCTAATTCACATGCAATCGAGAACAGGACACCAAGCTGAGAAAAGAAGATCCTAAGTAATCAGGCATTTGTGCAAAAAGCCATACCCGAAAGTCAGTCCCTAAATCAGAGAAGTTGCCACACTTCGGAACAATAAATTAATGTGGAATTGGGTGCCTTGTGAAGGCAAAGGGTCATAGTAATTCTTAGAAAAGTCCTTTGCAACTATTTAACAGAAAGCATGCACAAACAAAAACGATATGGATGTAAGTTCAATAGTTCCAACAAACATATTTGATGGTCCTGATCATGAGTTTCACAATTAACATTTTTCTCAAGATTTCCAGGGAGCCTACACAATACTACTATTCTGGGATTAATAGATTATTATTTCCAATTTCAAGTACTAATCATTTAAAACTTGCATCTCCTAAATCTCTACCCACAATCTAAGCCAGTTGCAAATAGATCAATACCATTTTGGGGACAAAGGAGAGATTTTTTTCCACTTAATTTTCCTGACCACCTCACAGGCATAGAGAGATTACTTGTAATAAGATGAATTTGCTCCTGTATTTCATTTCAGGTATTTTCAGGATGGAGGCTGCAGATCCATGAAGTATTCTGAAAAACTATGGGCTCCTCTGTATGGAGATGCAACTTTTGCCCAACTAACAGCACCAATGTACATTCAAAACTTGCCCTTCACAAATTCTGACAAGCTGCAAAGAGTCACCGATGTTACATAAGGAACCAGCTGCTAAAAGGTACATCACTGGTGAAGTGTTGATAATCTGCTGTCTGAAGATATAGAAATCCCAGTGGTTTGACATCTGACTCATCCAATTCCATTTCCTGAAAGGTCACCTGGGCTCATTTCCCATGCTCAACTTTAAATTGGTAAAAATATTGTATTGTGTAGCATCAAAAAAAAAGCAAGTTAATCATGTGATTAGGTAGTAAAGGAATAACATCCCATAATCTCGAATATCTGCAGATAAGCATCAGAAAAATCCAGGTGATGATGGATTAATATGGTTTTACGGCAACATAAAGTGGTCCCTATGACAGATACCTTCATGCAATCTGAATGTGGAATATGAAAAGCAATTTCAAGTTTCAACCATTTTGTTTACAGATCAATTCAGAATAATCAATCATTATAATCCACCCATTGGATTTGTCAATATAGAGTTCAGGCCTTTCTATTCTATTGTCTAAAGGTCAAATTTCTTTCAACTGGTCACATCTTAAAACATGCCTGAAGAGTGTAAGTACTGCAGAAGCAATGCAAATATTAAACAGGATTATCTTAATTTCATTCCTCTATGTATCAAAATAATACATTCAGTTTTTTGTAGATGTTTCAGCTGTTACCTGGAAGTTCTGTGAAAGTAGCTTGTTCACAATGATTCTAGCCTGGCCCAGATTCCAGCCTTTAACTTTACTCAGGCTTGGCAGAGCTTCCTTTAGACTGTCCCCATCAATGCTTTTAATCTGTGAAAATGACAGTCCAACAGATGTCTGTCCCAAAGTGTTCAGAGTGCTGACTGAGAAGTTGTCGAACTTGTTCACAAGAAGTATTGAGAGCTGTAAGAAACAGAAGTGAACAGAAAGAATTTTCAAATGACTTTTTCAATGAGCTGGTGGCATTCATTTTATGTCTGTACATTGCTCTCGGTAAGTCAATGGGTGCAGTGGGGAAAAAGGACGTTTCTGTTTCATGGATGAGATAATAAACGTGAAATGTAATGTGGATGGATGCGACTTTGAAGCTAAATTTACAGCTCAAGGTGCAGAAAACAATGCAATATTTCTAATGCACCCTGACAGACACCCACATCTCTAAAAATAGTAGTAAAGGTTGATGTATTCATTCATCTTATTCCAATTTTATTCTTTTTGGAATGAATATTTGTACTCCCCTGAGAGAAAAAGCAAAATCCTTATTTTTATCTTGCTCTCTGTGGAAAGTCCTTACACATGCATTACCAGCAGAAGCTGGAGAAGCCCTGAATTCTGCATTTTTTTGTCCGACATACAAAGACCAGTTAACTGAGCAAATAGCTTGGCAACTTGACGCAGTACACATACCCTCTGAAGATGACCATAAAGAATAGCTAAATCAATGGATTTTAATAGAACTGAATATATAATTAATGTTAATCATGAATGTAGGATCAATGAAAATGTGTAAGGATTATTTGTAACTTTATGAGGGCCTGTGATGTAAATAGCAGCCTGTTACACTTTTGTGAATTAAGGTGTCAACATTTCTATTGCAAAAAATCAAAAGAGCCCCCAGGATACAGTTTTTTTTTAAACTTTAAATTTTCAATAAAAGATCGGTTTAAAACTCAGTGAAAGTATTCAAATAATTTTAATACATAACTCTATAATCTTGGCTGCAAACATTTTTGCTTCTGCTCCATATAACTAGACACATTTATGATTATTTTTGCATAGATGCTGTTCTATTCACCTTCCGTCGTTCATCTGTCAGAAATGCTGCATCACTAGTTCGATTGGGTGAGGTGCTCAGCCCACAGACATCATTTACCCTTTCAATTAAAGTCAGAGTTTGCTGCTCATTCAAGGATGCAATGAGATCAGTGCCACCAACTAAGCAAACCAATGAGTTTGGCAGACTGCAAAGAAGACAGTTATAGGATTAGTTTGCGTGGCTTTAGCGATGCCCTGCATTCATTTTTCGTCAGTAACCGATTTTCAATAAATGTAATTGAAACATTAAAGGCCAATAAGATTGTCTCACAAGGTTAGATGATGCACATTAGTTATTGGAATAAATATTCACTAAAACACTCTCTCTCTTGTATTCTTCCCTCTATTTATTCCTCCTCCAGATAGATTAGTTGCCATTAGCAAACCTTTCATACCCCTACATTGTGTCATCTGTTTTTTTTTTTCACATTTCATTTTAACTCATAACTCTCCCGTCCACTGCCATTTCTGTATAACTTAAAACATTTCCAGCGAGTAATGTTTACAAGGCATTTAGACAGACAAAAGAACAGGCAGGGAAAAGGGATCATAGTCAGAACAGACAAGGTGGTCTAAAGTGACAATTGATGGCCTGAAATATGAATTGTTTCTCCCTACACAAATGCTTCCAATTTCCAACATTTTCTGCTTTTATTTATGGCAGCATATTTATTTCATTGATTGTCAGCAAAAACGGTATTTTCATGTGTCACCGTACTTTACAAGAACAAATGTTGTAAAATAATAATTAATATGATGTAATTTGTCAATGGAATGATCCGTATAACTTAAAAACATGAAGGAGACTATCGAACAATTCGGCATAAACCAAGACCATTTACCCCATGTACTTGATTAACTTTGAAAGCTATTTAATTAGTTTCACTTCATCTCACTTTCTGCCAGGGTTTACATCACCTTACAGTATACCTCTAATGCCATTTTGAGAAGCATAGAATCCACTTCCATTAACCCTTCAGATACAAACATCTTACTGCCTAAAATAAAAAGCTTTCCACGCTTTTCTTTTTTTCAAACCCATGGTGTTTGGACGTTAACTGTTCTGCTAATAAAAACTGTGTCACTCTCATTCTAAAAACATTTCAGATAATTCTCTCACACATTCCATCAACTCCCATGCTCTGTGGACAACAGCAGTACAAGAGGCTGAGAATCCTTGATGACAATAACCATGGCCCATAAATTGAAAAATAAAAATTAACATTCTTATCTCTCCACATGACAAAAATAACTCGTCCCTGACAACACTTAGCTGCCTAACCAATGTTAGTTTTAAACTGAAATATGTTTAAAATACAATATTTCACCCAACATACCTCGAAATGTTAAAACCTGAATCATTTTTCACCAGCAAGTTAATAAAGAATCTTGACACTTCAGGGGATAACATCAGATTTTCTAGAAGAGCCTGGTTTTCAACATTTGCCACAAATACCTGAATCTGAATGAAGTTTTGAGAGAAGTTATTTAATTCAATCATGAAAATAGTTCATTGTTTCCATTAAAAAATATACCCCTCAGTAGAAACTGAAAAACTAGTGAATCTAAAAAAAGACTAGGAAAGATCAAATACAATGAAACCAGTGTACCCACTCAAACCTTAATGTTCTAACTTATGACTAAAAATAATTATTGTGGTGATTTAGATAATATCGGCATCAATGAGCAAAGGCAGGATTGAAGTCAAGAGATGGGATGAAGCTGAAAGCGCACAATCTGCGATTAGCATGGTTGGAAGCTCATCTCAGAGTCGAATTCAACAAGCAGCCTGTAAGGGCTCTAATCCAACATCACATAGTTGTTAGGATTAGCAAAGGTATTAGTTCAGGGAAATGATCCAAAGACAATGGTTAAACTTTTTGCAACATTTACTTGTAAACAATTTCTCTTCATTTTGGAAAAGCAGAAAGACAAGTTAAAGGTCCAAAAGAGGAGATGGTAAGATAAGGGGAAGTGCCAATGAACACGTCCTTTTAGGAGTTACAAGATTCCTTAATTTGATTTGTAGACTAAAATTTATCATGAATGCAATCAATCTTATTGCATGTATGCCATATAATGCAACTTTTGAACACCCACTTCAATGCTAATAATGCATTGACCCATAAGCAGACAGAGCCTCCAAGGGTAGATTCAATCCAAGTGTCATGTTGAATTTACACTCTGCTTGTGAAAACTATTCACCAAAGTACAAGTGCTCAGTGTGAGTTTTCCAATAAAACCCCTGGTATTTGGCGACTATAGCGATTGGTAGATGCTGGATAAGTGCATTTCCCAGTTGCTTGAGATTGTGCGCTTTGTGATTGGTGAACGAACCAGTCGGGAGATCAAATTTCAACTTTAGTATTTTTTACCTATTTATTTTCTGCAATTCTTTTTGACGGTTGCTTAAGACTGCTGGTGGCTTGAATTCCGAATAACCGGGATTTTACTGTAAGTAGTGAAGTGGAACTAAGTAACAGGGACAAATTCTGCAACGGCACTTTTTAAAGGAAACATTACTTTCCTGCAGATTTTTTTTTAGATCTGAGCTTGTTGGGGTAAAACATGCAAAACTGGAACAGGGGTAATTTAGGATTGTTTTGAGCACGGCAGAAATGGAGCCACTTGTCAATTTATTCCTTGACAATTCATTCAAAAACTGCAGATGAGGAATGAAAGGACAGCATTGAACAGCCGACAAGCAGGCAAAGGAATAATTATACTGATAACGAATTACTGAATAAATTCATCTGAACACTTCAGAGTGGATATGCTAAGTACAGAGGTCTGACCATTAAATTAGTTAATATCTTTACTCTCAGAGAATCAATGAAATGAATACCTGTGCTTCATTATCAAAGAAGGAGTGAAGATCAATCAGTGACATTTGATTCATAAACAGTCCCAGGTAATTAATGAACCAGGCAGTGGAATTCAGTGCTGTGTCATTTGGATCATAACACTTTGGTTTGGGACCTGTTACATAATGTAAAAGATATTGAGATTAGTAATGGATGAGTACTTGATAGTCGTTGTGTATGTGGTTGGTGGAAGCTTCTGCGCTTTTTGACTCCTCATGAAATAAGAAAAATGTGCATTAACTCTGACTATAAATTATTTTTGCAGTTCAAAGCACATCTCTTTGTGGTCTCTGTTGAATGATTCTTTGGTCCATTGTCGAAGTTGATTTTGGTCATAAACCTTTTCCACGTTGTGAAGAATGGTGGAACAGCAGTGGACCCAGTGCCAGTATCAACTCAGCTGGAGGGGACAAGTGTTCCTCTCAACCTCCACATCCCATGATTTAGCTGTTCATCCAAGGTTTGTGCAGTGACTGCAGGGCCAATGTTGGAGAGTGGCACATGGCCCATGCTGGCATGACCCATGTTGGGTCCGGTGTGGGACAAGGCCCTATTCATCTAATGATACATGACACCTAAGCAAGTTCCCAGAGCAGCATCACCCCTGCTCTTTTGTATTTTAACTAGTTTCAATTAAATAAATAAGGCTGTGTATACAAGATCAAATGGAGGATACACCCAAACACTTGGGATTATATTCACTGATAAGGCTTAGGATTTCCTTCAGAGGAAAGCATTTTATCTCCAAACCCTTGCTGTCCAGCTGTATCAGTGAGACTGCAAGCCCAGAACCCACATTCTCGTAGATACAAATTGTTGTGGAGCATTTGCCTATATCAGATGTGCAGCATTATCAGGAGTAGATGTAATTCTAAGCTTTATTACAGGGGTCCCACTGTGGAATTGTTAAAGTGGCTGGTGACCCTCAAAGCCAACCATCCTTGTTTGGCTAGTCTTGTCAACAAAATGGATAAAGAACTTCCTCTTGATTAGGAGAATGTAAGAAACAGGATCAGAAATAGGTCATATGGTCTGTCAAGCCAGTGACTGATCTATCTGGCTCTGGATTCACCTGCACCTACCTCCCTTTTCCTCATATCCCTTAATTCCCCTATGATGCAAAAATATCTCTCTGTCTGAAATATTTTTAATGAGGCAGCCTCGACTGCTTCCTTAGGCAGAGAATTCTCTGGGAAAAGCAATTCCCCCTCATCTCCATCACAAATCAACTCACTAGAATCTTGAGACCATGCCCCCAAATTCTTGCCTCCCCGACTAATGGAAACAACTTTCCTGCTTCAATCTTATCTATCCCTTTTGTAACTTTATAAGTTTCTCTAGGATCCCCACTCATTCTTCTGAATTCCAGTGAGTATAGTTGTAGGTGACTCAATCTCTCGGAGTCCTCAATCCTGAGAGAAATGTAACATTGGATGAAGCTTTGAAGGTTCAATGGAGGACCATCATGCCAGATAGAGCCAAATCCTGTTGATAATCCACAAAGGCAGCAAGAATGTAATTTGTCTCAGAAATTTTGCTTCAGTGTGGCTAATGAGTGGAAGAACCTGGTCAGAGCCACTTCCCTCTCTGGTCATTCAGAAGTGCATCTCTGAAGACTAATTTTATTCAGTTACAGGTGAACTATTCAAAAGACTATCGGTTGCAGACAAGGGAGTTATTGGACAATAACTTGGGATCATTGGATGGTTTCCCTGAATGAGTTCAAAGTGGCAACAGACTTCAGGGATTATTCCATTGTCGTTGCTGTTGATATTAAACCCAGCAATTCGTTTAGCACTCAGACCTGGTACGAATCAGCACTCAGTTTACCTCTTCAGAGATGTGGAAGTAGAAATCTTCATTCTGTCTAGAAATGATGGCATTGCTATTGAAACAGCAGCTGGCACTTATAAAATAGGCATCTCTCAAAGATCTCTAACTGAATGCATCAAAATGAGACATTCACATTACCTTTTTGTAAATAAACTTTAATACCATTGTAGATGATATCCCGTTCATTTGGAGTTAGGTCAGTGTAGCGAGCGTTGAGTGTTCTTACACTAAATTTGAAACACAAATGCATTAATATTTGATCTCTTATAATCACTTATTTTCCTACTGCTTTCATGTTTTTATTTACCAATTATTAAACTGTACAATATCATTTTCAAACCAATTTCTGCATAAGAACACAAGGAAAAGAGCACTTCCTAACCATTTCCATTATTTCATAAAATCTTGACTGCTCTAATCTTTAGCCCCAACTCCACAAGCCTCCCTGCTCCCTTATAATTCTCTTCCAATCCTGTGGTTTAACATCCATTCTTCTAATGAAGAATTTTCCAAAGATTCTCAATCCTTTACAAGTCCATTTCATCTTGATCTTACATGGATGGACCCCTATAATCTTGAAGATTAAACCTGAATACAACTTAGGGAACCTCAGAGCAGGACCAAAGAAGATATTCATATTTTTAGTTTTGCTATGTTTTTTAAAAAAATATTTTTAAGTTCACATTAAGGCCAGAAGAACAGTTGAAGTTCTCCCTTCATCCCTCAAAATAGTCTTCTCGTGGTCTTATTTAAACCCATTTCAAAGCACAATGAATTATAAGCAAACAAACAGACTGTTTACGAACATGCACGATAACACTGAACATTGCTGTAGTTTTGATAGAAATGGATACGAGTGTCTTTACATTTTCCTGTAGGGAAGGCACGGAATTCCCAGGGTAACGTTGGAAATGAGAAGGTCAGTGGTGATAAAGGGGAGATAAGGCTGTAGTCTGACATTAAGCCACTTCTCCACCTCAGTGTCATTGTTTTCAGCCAAGACGACTGTTGCAAAGTATGTCCAAAAAACCTTCAAGAATGCAGCTCGATTATCACCTGTCAGACGACTCTGGAAAAATCAAGTAGGAAAGGGATTTATTTCAAAGATTTTATGAAAAATACATTGTGAGACTGATATTAATCTATTTTTCTGAAGTTCAAAAGTTCCAAATCATACTTAACAAACAAGAAGTATTTAAATACAATGGGACAATAGGTTTTAAGGTTTGGAAATCGGTGAATTGTCTTGACGTCCGCCTAATTTCAGTTTATGATCAGCAAGATAAGTGTCAGCATATCCTTGACATAGTCTGTGCAATCAAGCCTGGCAAACAGCACAGTCCACGTGCATATTCCACACACACACACACACACTGAAGCAGGCCTTAAATAGAGTCCAGCACTCCATGGTTTTCCAGAAAGGCAGTCTTCTTAATTGCTTACTTCCATCTCCCCTCTCCACTCACTGCTGATTTCTCAGGCAGCCATCCCACTAAAACACTCTCACTCCAACTTTACTCCATTAGGATCTCCCCAAACATTCTCCCGGTATGAACCCCAACCATCTTCCCCCATGTTCCTCACCAATATCTTCTCTCGTCCATAATTTCCTCATGTTCTCCTTCTGTCCCATAATCCTGTCTCACCCATGACTTCCCCATCCCTGCAACTCCTTTATTTTCCCCACAGTTTCACCCTCAAACTACCCCAACCCTGGTTCCTGTATGGTCTCCACTGCCCACAATAAGCTCACAAACGAAAGACCTCCTTGCACAGTCTGTGCTTTGGACAAGTGAGCGCAAGAAATGCGTTGCAAAAAAAACCTTGGAAAACTCAAGCTTGCTCCCCTCCACACTCCCCCATCATGCACCACCACTACAACCTGCCTTTTCCAACTCAATTTAATTTGGTGGCTGAATTTACATTCAATAAATTTACAACTCTTTGTGGAATCAAGGAATGAATGAAGAAAGAACTTCCATTTATGACTTCAGAAGATCCAAAAACAATGGGAGGAAACTAATCTAATTTTATGGCATATCTCTATTAGAATGTGAGTAATCCCAATTTAAATTTAGCAAGTCCTCCACTAGGAGGAATGAGATAGCATTGTTATAATGTTGGTTGCAATGTTAGGTATCTACAAGGACAGAGACACATTATGTTTCTGTTAAACTTTGTCAGTTAATACACTGCCAAAGTTTCCACACTTACTAAGACATCCCAAACCTAAGGGAAGGGCTTTGACCTTAAGAATTCTAAACTCTAGTGACTGATGAAACAAACAAATCATTTTCAGACAACTATTCCAGTTTACCAACACTACTTTCTATGATCAGAAACACGAAAATAAAATTTCCAACTTACGGCTTGGCTCTTTAAATTGAAATTATCTACAAATGTTTCCAGGCTCTGGCTGGACATGTAATGGGTTAACACTATGATCAGAAACTTGTTGTCATCAATGAACCTTGGCCTGCTCAACAGGTCAGCAAAATCACTGGGATTGATGGTATTCAACACCTGTGAAATACATAGAATTACATCGATGGTGTTGAATGTACATATAAATTTGTATTATTAAAATATCAACTCTATTTATGGTCACAGTAAATCATTTGTCACAAACATTTAAACTATTTTTGCATGCACACCTTCCCCTGGAAGTTTTTACTATTTGTTTAATTGCCAACATTTAGAAGGTGGAGTTTTCTGGGACGCAGTCACTCCAAAGAGAATGTTGCCGACATCAACCACATTGAGGATAACTTTCAGTTTTGATCATAATCAGTTGGCAATAGGTAATTTGGTCTCCCTGAAAGCATCAGCCAGACATCCATGTGCTGAAGAAACTCAGCAAGTCACTGTAGGGTGCATTGTGGAGGGTCACCTGACCTCTCTGTCTGGAACCTAGTTGGAAGTCACATCACCTGCCAATTAAGGTTGGACTCTGCCCATTCATTAGTGCATACCAGACCAATGGCTCCTTTAATCACCAAGTGATGACCTGGGCTGGACTCCCCAGTTTACTGCACATTAAAAGCCTACTACAAGCAGCAGATGAAACCTTCTCTGTGCCAGATTGTGAACTGTGGATATTGCTGAAGGAGTCATGGGTCATCTGCGCACTACACTTAGAGCGCCATAATATTGTGTGGAAATACTTAGCATTGAGACACACCCTGTTGGTACAGGAGATCAGGAGTGTGTGTTGAAGTCCCTATCTTGTAAGAGTGTGCTAGTTTCCAAATATTACTGCATATGTGTAATAATAGAGTGAGAGAAGGTGGCCACTGGTATTGGAGATCACTGTGATGTGAATACCTATATGGTTTTAGTATCAAGTATTGTTTTATGTCTTACCTGTTATGATTTCCCCATCTGTACAATAAAGATAATTCTTTGTTTGCCAGCCAATATCTGGACTTGCTATTGGGGGGTGGCATAGTTTGCATAGCTGTTTGGGGTGGGGGGGGGGGCAATCTGGGTTCAAATCTGGCACTGGCTAAGGAGTTTGTACATTCTCCTTGTGTCTTCATGGGTTTCCTCCGGGCGCTCAGGTTTCCTCCCAGCTTTCAAAATGTACGGAGGTTGCAGGTTAATTGGGTATAATTGAATGGCACAGGCTCATGGGCCAGAAGGGCCTGTTACCATGCTGTATTCTAAATTTTCAAAGATTTAAAAATATCAAACTCCAAATGGCCTGCAAGTTATTAAGAATTCTTTCATACTGGCCCAACCCAAGACTTCTATCTGCTATTAGTACACGTCTCTCTCTCACTATTAATTATAAATCTTCTGCCATTTGACAGGACGTGGTGAATGAGCACTCCCAAAAACTATTCCCAGGTTTATGTTCAGTGCAATGCTCACTGCTGACATGAACAAGTTGTGCCAACCATAAATCACAATTGAAATCGTGCATAAATAGGCAGGGAATAAAACATGGTCAAATTTCTACCCATTATGTCTTTCAGATGGAGAATTTCTTCAGAGGACACAATATTGTAGGTGAGTATCTGTTTCTTTTACATAATTTAAAGTAATTAATTAAAACTTTTGAGCAAGTCAGTTTAATTTCTCAGATTTCAATTAAAGTATTGCCAGACCATAAGTGATTCATAGCTAGTTACACTATGAATACCAGAACTATTGTCTTTCAGCTTGGTAACCAGTGAGAAAACTGAGCAGATCAGTATACAGTTCAAGGAAGTTTCCAGCAGATAGAATACAATACATTGGGTTGGCTGACAATTATGTGAAAATGAGCAACCAAATGGAATTAGTTTGTGGTCGATATCCCTCCATTCCCTGACTGCTCATGTGCCTGTTGAAATGTTTTTTAAACATTGTGATTATATCTGTCCTATCACCTTCAGGACAGCACAGCTGGCGTAGTGTTTAGTGCAATGCCTTTACAGCTTCAGCGATTGGGATTGGGGTTCAAATCAGTCAGGAGTTTGTATGTGTGGGTTTTCCCCAGGGGCTCCAGTTTCCTCCCAATGTTCAAAAAATACTGGGGGGGGGGGGGTGTAGGCAGAAATGGCCTGTTGACATGCTGTATGTCTAAATTCTCTTTTTAAATTAAATTTTCATGCACAAATACTTAAAGAATTTTGTTTTTACCTGAGCAAGGCGATCTGAAGGAATATGCAGAAAGGTATCTCTCAAGGTCAGAAATTCAAAAAAGCTTTGGTAATGCTTTTGAAGATAAACAACAAAACTGTTGTTCTTGTAGCAGAGGAGGGGAAATACTGAGGTAAAAGAAAGGATTCATTTGATTACTCTCTGACAAATGTTAATTGCTATAAATAACTAAAGTATTCTAAACATTTTTAGCTCATTAGATTTGGTTATTTCTACCTACATATGGCAGGGAAAACAACCAGTTATAAATAAACCCCATCTTCAAATGATTAAAATGATTGGAGGATTATCACTTCCAGATTTTAGATTTTATTATTACACAATTAATATCCATAATTTATTACATTTTGATAAGTCAGAGAATTACCCCTCTTGGGTAGGAATGGAACTGAAGTTTTCAAAAAAAAGTTGGCAATTTTAGGATTTTTTTTGCCATTTTCCTTTTCTAAATTGACACATAATCCATTAATGAGAAATAGGTTGAGAATATGGGCTCAATTTAGAAAATTTAATGTGTTTAATGGCTAGTCCCATTATAGATCATATTTTTCAGCTGTCTCTGATAGACATGGGTTTCAAGGAATGGTATAGATTGGGTATCCAAAGTTATAAGGATTGTTTTATTTGAGATAACTTTGCCTTATTTGAACAATTGTCAGCCAAATTTAATCTCAAACAATTTTTAGATATTTAAAGGTTAGATATTTTGTTCAGTCCAAGCTTTCTGATTTTTCTCTAATCTCAAATACTAATATCCTTGTATCATTTTTTAACTTGTGTTTTTTCATGGTGGATTAATGTCATTTATTTATAATTTATTGGATTTGAGATCAACCTCAATGACTTGGATTAAGAATGATTGGAATGAGATTTGAACATAACATTTTCAGATGAAGATTGGTAATCTACTCAACTTGATTAATGATTGTTCATTTTGTGCAAGGCATTGCTTATACCAATTTAAGGTGGGACATAGAACTCGTATGTCCATACTTGTGCAGATATTGATCCACTATGCAAGTGTATGAATAAATAAATAGATAAATAAATAAATAGAAACATTGAAGCTTCACTGATCCATGTATTTTGGGAGGACCCAAATTAAGAGCAATTTTTGAAAAGCTATTTTTCAAACTTTATCATCAATTTTAAGATCAAAATAGAACCTCGTCCATTAATTCCTTTGTTTGGTTTTTCACGTGAGCCAGACACACTTCTGTCTGCATCTCAGGAGAAAGTTTTAGCCTTTACCACAGTGATAGCCAGACAAGCAATTATATTGAAATGGAAAGATGACTCTTCACCTAAGCATTCACAGTGGTTACATGATTTAATGTTCTATTTAAGCTTGGAGAAAATTAGATTCAACATTAATGGTAGAAAGTTTCAATTTATAATAAAGATGAGGAGCCCATTCATAGAATATGGTCATGATCGGAAGAATTGAGAATTTTGAATGTTCTGGAGAATTTTGAATGTCTGATCCATAATTTCCCTTTTTTACAAAGGTTACCCTGATTAGAGGGAAGGAGTTGATTAGATTGTTTTTAGGGGTTTTTCCTGTTTTTTTTCTTACCAATTTTTACTTGGATTAATTTGGAAAATATGGGTTTCATAATGGCTACCATAGATTAATTCAATAACTTGTTTTTTGTGTGGATTCAGGAAGTCTAATATCGTTCCTTTTTTGTACTTGTATGTATTTGATGACTTGTTGTGTTTTCCTTAAAATTTTGGATGCAAGTTTATGTTAAACTCAATAAAAATTTTGTAAACATTTCAAATTACTCAAGTGGAACACAACATTGCAGGACTTTCTCAGGGCAATGTTATCAACGATGCTCTGGGGTTGGGATGAAGGACCTCTCCCATTTTCCTTTGTGCAATTTATGACTCAAATCACTGGAATATTTAATCTTTGGTGCCCATTGGTCAACTTTTAGATTTATTGCTAGAGTACATACATGGCACATGCAACCTTAAGATTCTTTTTCTGCAGGAGAGGCAGAATTACCACATATTGGTAGTGCAAAAAACTACAGTGTAAAACATGAACAAAGAACTGTAAACCAATTACAGAATTTTTTTTTAAAATCAGTGCACAAGTAAGAGTCCTTAAATGAGTCACTGAGTTTGCTGTTGAGGGGGTCTCATGCTGGAGGGGCAGCAGATATTCCTGAATCTGGTGGTGCAATTCTTGTGGCACCCATGCCTCTCTTTCCTGATAACAGCATTTGCTGGGTGGTGTGGATCCTTGATGATTGCTGCTACTCTCCAAAGGCAGTATTCCCTGTAGACGTTCTCAATAGTGTGGAGGGTTTTGCCTGTAATGTCCTGGGCCATGTCCATTACCTTTTGGAGGGCTTTATGCTTAGTGGTATTGGTGTCCCCATACCAGACCATGATGCAGCCAGTTAGCACATTTTCCATCACATCTGTAGAAATTTGCTAGAGTTTCTGATGTCACACCAAAGCTCTGCAAACTCCTGAGGAAGTAGAGGCACTAATGTGCTTTCTTCATGATGCCATTAGTGTTAGGTCCAAGAAATACCCTCCAAGACAGTGACTCCCAAGATCTTAAATTTGCTCACCCTCTCCACCTCTGGATGATCACTGGATTGTATACTTCTGGCCCTCCCTTCCTGATGTCAACAATCAGCTCCTTAGTTTTGGTGACATTGAATGTAACACAGGTCAATGTTATTGCCTCAGAGCTCCTCCCTACGTGTATCGTGTTGGTGGGAGAGGACGACACAGGGAATGTGATAGAGATGTCGATCATCTCCATCACAGATATCCCTAAGTATTGGGTTGTTGTTTGAATTGTCTGTTTCCCAGACTAGATATTTTCTACATTTCCTATTTACAGTCAATGCCATAACATTTTAGATTTAGACATGGTTTGAACTGAGATTCCTCTCAAAGAAATCACACTGCTTTAAGAATAGTTACAATTGAACATCGAATTCAATCATACTGGTGGAATCAATCATAAGTACTTGGGGACAAAAAAAAAGTTTAATATTTGAATGGTAATTTTCACTGTAGAAAAGGGTCTTAGTGAAAATGTGTTTGTTACCAATGATCTAGCCCTACCAAAACCTGTACAGTTTGCCTGTGGCTTGAAAACAGAAGGCAAATTGGAGGATATACATTTTCTTCCAAATCTCTAGAAAGATACCAGTGCTCAAGGGTATCTGAGATGATCTAGTCGAATGTTGGGTATCAACAGAGTGGAGCTGAATTTGTCTGCCCATTCTTTGAGACCACTTTGCTGTTCCAGTATGTCTAACCACCCAAGCAACATTTAAAAAGCCTTACACTATCAAACAGTATGCCTGTATTCAATATATCCACAAAAATGATTGAATTATTTGAAGTTTTGCACATTACCTTTATCAAAAGTCAATATAGCTTCATAAATAGCTTCTTGAACCTTGACATCCAACAACTTTTTTATGGAATTCAGAATTGTGACACTGGGAAAATAAAGAAATGTGTTAGATACAATGAAGTTAAAAATGCATTTCTAATTAAACCAGAAGCATCAATCATTGGGCCATATCTCATACATAATCTACCCTGTTTCAATTATCTGTGGGTTTTTTTTAGCCTTTGCTATTTAGACATCCTGGTTTTTTCCTAGGTTTCTTTAGGGGTCCATGACCCCACTGAAATTTGCATCTGTACATTTACTTTTTTTCAGTAGGGTAAGGGTGGAGAGGATAAACACAAACTTTGTATATTGTTTGAATTTTGCAAGTCTATGAAAATCAAAATAAAATATTTTTTTAAATTATCTGTCAGTTCTGCATTCAAGGCAAAACTGCTTGGGGACATACCCTAGTTTTCCCCCAAGCCTCTGACAGCTGTATCCAGTGCATGCCATACTCCTTTGGGATTATGCTGCCCTCCAGCAGCTTCCCTACCCCCTGCCCCTCAACAGCCTAGCCAAGCCTATGATATTGACCCTGAACTTTGGTTTTTACCACTCACCCATTTTCTGTTGCGTTTGAGCATTTGGTTTTTTGGCAGCAGCCCCAGACAAGCACTGCACAGTAAAAGGATCAAACATCCCTGCTCTGCAGTGAAAATGCTTTTTAAAAATCACAGTAATAGGAAAAAATGGTGGAACATACTTAAAAGGATCAGAATAATCCTGGTGGTAAACCAGTTCCAAACTTACCTAATTCAGTTGACCTTTAGGTGCCACAGAAATCTGGTGTGGTGACAGGATGTTTTTGAATTTATCTAAGTAAGGATTGGCTACAAACTGCACAAACACCTGTTCTTGCACAGGATATGAAATTGCTGTTGGAAAGCTTAATGCAGAGAAGGTTTAAACTCCTCTCACTAAATACTCTCATACTCTAAGGGTCACATGAATCTAAAATGGTTGCAGTCTACACTCAATGTTCAGTAAAGTAGCACGCTGGAGTTCTTTTTCAAAAGTGGAGACACCTATATGCATTTTCCACTCAATAATTTTTATTGGACAGGAAATAACATTCATTCTTACTAGAACTGCTCTTCATGGTCACATTGAATTTTGCCTACAACTCCAGTTAAAATCCTTATCCTCGTCTCTCTCCTCCGTGCCATCAATCATCGACATCTGCATTTTTAACCTCTTCCCCCTCCAAATTCTCCCCATTCCCCACTTCCAATCACAAACCTGGTAAATGTCTGGATTTTTTTCCCCTCCCTTTATTAGACCCCATCTGAGTGCTGAGCCACATGTGCTCCAATCTATACTACCTACCGGTGATCTGATCAATACCCGTTCTAAGCCGCCTCCTCTCAAATGGTTTATCTATTCACAGCAAACCCCTTCTCCATCTTGCACTCACTCTTCCTTCTACCCTGCAGATACCCATCTGTCAATTCACCATGTAAAATTTGAATATATAACGGATCTACACCTATAAATGAGATTGGCTTCAACCAGGTAACTGTTCCTGGAACTTAGAACATTACAGCACAGTACAGTCCCTTCAGCCCACAATGACACACTGACCAGTAGAAACCTACTCAACAATCTAACCCTTCCCTACCTCATACCCATAACTCTTTATTTTTCTAGCATCCATGTGCCTGTCTAAGAGCCACTATTGTACCAACCTCCACCACCATCTCTGAAAATGCATTCCAGGCACCCATTATTCTGTGTATATAAAAAAAAATCTCCCCTGATGTCTTCCCTAAATGTCCTCCCCTCACTATGTAGATATTTGTCCTTTGGTATTTGCTGCTGTTATCCTTTTGTTGGAGGTCCACCCTCTCCATGCCACTCATAATCTTGCAGACATCTATCAAATTACCTCTCGTCCTTCTTCGCTCAAAAGAGAAAAACCCTAGCTCTGTTAACCTTGCCATAAGACACGTTCTCCAATCCAGGCAACATCCTGGTAAATCTCCAAAGCTGCCACATCATTCCTGTAATGAGGCAACCAGAAACTAACCCAATATTCCAAGTGAGGTCTAACCAAAGTTCGATAGAGCTGCAACATTACCTCATGGTTCTTGAACTCAATCCCCCTGACTAATGAAGGCCAGCATATCATAAGCCTTCTTAACTACCCTATCAACCTGCGCAGCATCTTTGAGAGATCTATGGATTTGGACCCCAAGGTCCCTCTGTTCTTCCAGTATTAAAATTCTTGTTAAAAACATTGCTAATTGTTTTTAAAATCATATTAATTTCTACCTTACATTGATACAAAAACATTTCATTTGAGAGGGTTTTATTTTTATTTATTGTTAATGCCGCCCATTTCAAAATCAACTACATCTGACTGGAAATGCTTTATCTTGCGAAGCAACTGGGCAGCACAGATGATGTAGCGGTTAGCGCAATGCCTTCACAGTGCCAGCCGGTCCAGACCAGGGTTTGAATCCCATGCTGTCTGAAAGGAATTTGTAGATTCTCCCCATTTCTGCGTGGGTTTTTCCAGGGGGCTCTGGTTTCCTCCCACTGCTCGAAATGTACTGGGGGCTGTATATTGGGCAACACGGACTCGTGGGTCAAAGTGGCCTGTTACAGTGCTGTATGTCTAAATTTTAAAATCTAAATTGTAACTGCCAAAATGCTAAACATCTTATTTTCTATGTCTATAACTGCATGGAGACTTACATGATTTGAAAGCCATTGCAGGTCTGGGAGACGAATACCATCGGTACAGTTTTGGCAGTGAGACTGGGTAGAAGTGCTTGTAACCTTGAGTCAAGCCAGAACTGGAGCTCGGTGTCATTGGCTTTTGAAAGAATTGATTGAGAAAGATTCAGGACTTTTTCCAATAAAGTTGCACCAACATCAGAAGTGAAAGCCACATGGCTCTGAAAAAGAGGGCATTAGAACAACCTTAATTCCAAGGTAGACAAAATGTAGATAAGTTGGTCTTTTGGTCTTAATGTAACCATCCAGGTCAGTTCAGAAATGGAAGAATGGTTGTCTGTATGCATTGGACACAATGCTTATTATAAATGGTAACTTAACTAGCTAACAGGATACTCATTTAGCAAGACAAATTTTCACTGTTGTCATTTTGGTGCATTCATTAATTCAGATGATGGTCTTTAATGTTCATCCGGCAGATATTGCTCAATGTTGGCAGAATTTTCCACCTACAGTATCGTGAAAGGATTCATTATTATTTCCCTGTGTGATTCACTTGTGTAAGACTTTCAATTATTTAGCTTATTTTATTCTGTTTCTGTAAGAAACTTGGGATCAGCCTGCACAGATTAAATTCTCATGCAGATCCTGGAACACATGCTCCATCCTTACGGAATCCAATAGAGCAGCACAGATGTCCTCAGATTTTCATATTGATGTCCATGGATCCTACACTTGGACAGAGTGGTGCCAACAGAACCATAAACAGCTGGTCACTGGCATTGCAATTTCCCTTTGATTTGTGGCTGATTTAAATGAAATGCATCTAATTTGTTTTTCATGCTTTAAACATGTTAGAAATTTGTTTAATTAACAGTATTATTTTTCAGTAATGCTTTGACAGGTAGGGCTGGAGTCTCAGTGAATGGGAGCCATTCTGATAAGAAACTGGCAGATATAGTTGGAGAGATCCTGCATTACACTGGTCCGCTCTCCAGCAGAAGATTCTGTCTGGAAGCATACAAAAAGAAAATATTTGATTTAGGCAGTCAACTGGCAAGCTCAGACAGTTTATCAACAGTTTGATTACAGTTAGCGTCCATCGACAGTACCTTCGTGTTTAAAAGCATCAGTCCATTCCTTCTTTAGCACTGAAATTAACATTGAAATGGCTGCATATTGTGCTGAACCAGTTTAGAAATGAATCAATTCACTTGGAAAATTCCTAAGCAGCTTTTATCAACAGATCTTATTTACAGCCGGTTCTACCTGATTAACAGCAATGCTGAATGCATCGATGAACTCAGTAACAGTGTCTCTCGTGATGAGACTGAGAATTTTCTGCACATCTCGGATGGTTTGCAGTGTTCCGTTGTTACCAGCCAACTGCCCCAATTGAGCCACTGTCAGAAATTCCCTGGCACTGAGCTGCAAAATATTTAAAAAAAAACAATGAATCCTCTGCTCCCAATCTGCAGCTTACTCTATTGGCAAACATGATGTATTACTGTAAGTTTAAACGTAAGTTCATGTACTATTATGATGTCAGTCATTTCATCTGGGCAACAAAGCAACTAACAGTATTTAATAAAGTAGCTTCATGAGTGGGTAACTTTTACTTTGATCTGTTTTATCTGTTTTATATTTATAAATATAATCAGGCTTGTCTTCAACTTCTGGGGTTTATCCTCTGCACACAAGTCTTCAAGCTATACTCAAGGCACACAGGAAGTGAAGAAGACACACAGGAAGTAAACCCCACCCAGCCTCACTTTGAAAGCAGCTCACATGGCAACAATGAAGTTAGATTGAATAAAGTAAAACCAAAAAAGCCAAGTCAAGAAATGTTGTCATTGTAACAATTGTAGCCTGCAGAACTTCGGAAAGGACAAAGCAAAAGAAAAATACAGATGCTGGAAATCTGAAATTAGAGAATGCCAAAAATATTCAGGACATTTGGTAATGGTGGAGAGAGAAAAACTAAGTTAAGGTTTCTATCACTGGAGGGTTCTGTCAATAACCTTTCATCTGAACCTGATCTGTCTTTAGCCTGAAATAAGACTGGCCTGAAATGTTCGATCATTCTCACTCCATAGATGCAGATGGCCTAATGCGTATTTCCTACATTTTCGGCTTTAAATTATAATCTAACTGGGATCAGCCAAGACCACGTTTCTTATTGTTAAGTGTTATTTTCAAAATCATTCAAGTACCCTTTTCTTTCCATTCTTCACCAATATAGATACAATGAAAATAAGTTGAACCACAATGGTCCATTGTGAAGGATTGATGTAAACCTCTAGCACTGACTGAAACAAGCAGCAAATTGACCATTTCTTAAGTTTCTTTCAAATGAGTCAATTTCAACCATAATTTTTTTTCATCAAATTTCCTCCACTTCAGCCTGAAGCAGAAAAGAACATGCAAAATGTGTCTAGCAACTTACTTATTATCACATGGTTTTATGTTGATACAAACATAACACAATGCTGATAACCTAATTGACACATTAGAAACATCAGGCCAATTCAAAATTATACTATTTGGAGCAAATTATAGAGTATTTCTAAAAAGAAATCCTGCTTAATAGTTGACATCTTCAGTTTGATAATGAAATAATGTGAATGAATCCAAGGCTCTGTTTTCCTTCCCAAGTCAGAGCGACAGTAAACATTGAGCAGAACCACACAAGAATAGTGCAAATAATGTATTTTTATATGACGAAGAGTACACTTCATATCTAAGTGGATCCAAGACCTGCAGTTTACACTTTCATTATGCTGAGTTCATGAATTTTCTGAAGAATTTTGTACTATTCGTGACCATTTATTATATCCTAAACTTAGCCAGTTGAAGATGGTCAAAATCCATTCAAGAACAATAACCAACTGCCTCTTTTGTTCATTCTTTGAAAGTTTACTGAACAATATTTCACAGGCTTAAGAAAACAAATGTTGTTTAACATTACTTCCTTTGATAATCTAAGTAACTTACACCAATGAAGTTCTTGTTCAGTACAAGGAAATTTTTGTACACGAGGAACGACCGAAATTTGCCAAAGTTAATCAGAAGCCATGGTATGCTTCCTTTGGTATTAGCAGTGCACGCGGATGCTGAGAAAATAAACACACATTAAATTAATGCTCAGTAAATAAAGCAAGGTGGCAGATTCCCTGACTGTGTCCATTTAAGAGATAAACCATCAGAAATGGTCTTGGATTGCAGACCAGCCTCCCTTCTCCACTACCCTCTGAGAATTCCTGATGAACATATCAACTGTCCGTGTAGCTACATAACTTGCATGATATTTTGCTCCATCAGTACTTGCTAAACTGTAAATTGACCAGCTCCAATTGAAATAAATGCCCATTGAATCCTTTACAAGTTGGTTATCGTAATGACAACAAAATCAATTTGCTGCTCCTGCTCTTCAAGGTGATTATTGGTTGAACATTCAATCCTGGTTTGAATCTCAAGCCACGCGTCATGTGGGTAAAGTTAGTTTCATTACTTCACGTTCAAAATTCTAACAGAAAAATTGTTAAGAGATTCATCGATGCTTGAATCTCATGGAGCGTCTGTCAATGCACATTTTCTCAAGGCTTCTTCAACAACAACTCTACTAAGGCGATATAATGAGAAAATGGATATTACATGCATGCAAGCACAACGGCAGAGCACTGAAGGTGCTGGGCAGATTGCATTTGGCGTGCAATCCTGGCCATCCAGCTATAGTTAAGATATTAAGCTGGAAAGGTTCACAAGGATGCTAGCAGGACTGGTAAACTTCAATTATAAGGAGAGGTTAGATATGCTGTGACTATTAGCTCTGGAGCATGGAAGGGGAACTTTGTAGAGGTTTATAAAATCATGAGGGCATAGGTAATAGTCATTTTCAAAGGGTAGAGGAATTTAAAACTAGAGAGCATTGACTTAAAGTGAGACATGCGGAATATTTTCTTCACTCAAAGGGTGACGGGCACAAGAAGGAATGGTAGCTGTGGGCACAATCTTAACACGCAAAAGACATTTAGTGACATTCAGAGATAGGAAAGGTTTAGAGGGATACAGACTGAACACAGACAACTTCAACTAGGTTCATTGACAAGTTGGGCAAAATAGCCTGGTTCTGTGCTCTATGACCCCATGAAGGTTGGATGCACGTTACCTGTTAAATTAAGCTGGTGCGTCAAATATTTAACAATAAAATTGAAGATGTCTTCCTGTTGTGTCTTTGATAAATTGGAATAGACGTTGTCCAGTCCTTTCACTCTACAAGTTTAAAAATATGCAAAATATTTTATGACATCATTGATAATAGTGATTTTAAAAAGTTCAAGACATTTGCTTTTTTTTAATGTAAATTTGGTAAATTCTTTGCATTGTAAACATTCCCCCCCCCCCCAGTTAAATTTTAATTGTAACCATACCAAGTGCAGTGATAATGTTTGTTTTCCCAAGAGTCCAGCTAGACATCCCATACCTCGCTCAGGAAGGAAGACACAGTATAGAAGTTCAAGGTTACAGAGATCAGAGAGAGGTTATTGGGTGGAGACCAGTGATTTGGGAAAATATATCCTTTGTGCAGTTACTGCCTGAAAGGAGTAAGGGACGACACTTTGGGTTCACAAAAAGCACAATCGTTTATGCATTAATAAGACAGAAGTTGAGGATGCAAAATGAATCTTTATTCCACAATTGATTTCAACTTCCTATCAGAAAACCAACCACTCATTTTGTATTGAAGTCACAATGCCTTCATTGGAGAGGAACAGAGAGGAGCTTAAAAGTGGGCCACGCATTTGCTGGCATCTGGCTGCAACTAAAATCAAGTCAAGGTTGTGGGAAGCACTTTTCAGTTCACTTTTTTTTTAACATTTTTTCTTGAGGATTAATTTCCTTGGCTGAAATTATTTTGAAGAGCAAGAGAAACCTCTATGAAAATTTACTTCCTCAATAGTTTAAATCCATAGTAAATTCAGATTACTTTAAAGCCCTTCTGTGAACAATTTAGGCATGTGCTGATCCAGTGTAAATCCAGTTCTTTTTTTCAAATGATCTTCAAATGTTTGTTTTTAAATGTTTATCCAACATGACTCAATCAGAAAGGTTTCAAGCCATGAACAACAAATGACATTTAGCACAAAAAAATGCTTTTTAATCTTATCAGAAGCATACTTACATTGCTTGGTAAGATTCACAGGTTATATTGGTGGGTATTGTGTCAAGCTCAGTTTGTTTAACACTGAAGAGCAGCAAATTTAATTTATTCTGAAACCAATCAATGTAGTCACTTGGTTTAAATATTGGAAAATATGGTCCCAGCAGGTCAAAGAAGATCTGCAGCATTAGATCCCTCACCACTGCATTCTGATTTGATGTTATGTCCACCTAAAATGAAAGAAATTATTATTGGAATTAAAGACACATCCTGCACGAGACCCTCTACTAAATTTTAAATAAAAATATATCAGCTCAAATTACGTACACTCGAGCCTTAACCAGTTGAAAAACATTGAGGTAGCAGTTTGAGTGAATCCTTCAGCCAACAGACCCAATAACATGTTCTCACTCTGTCCCCTACTAAAGCTCCTGCACTACAATGTCCACCATGGATATACTGGAGAGCGTTACAGCAAGATGGATTGCTGAAGGAGTCTGTCCAAAATCTTTAGCTGCCTCCAGCAATTCAGCTTACCGGCATCCTTCACTAATGACATCCAAGGCAATTGCTCATCAGGCCAATCAGGAAGAGGTGATAAAGGTGGCTTTGCTTTTATTTTTAATAATCATTTAATAAACATTTAATAAATTGAGAATATTTACACTAAACTATAGTTGCAAAAAAGATTTTGTAAAATTGAACAATAAAACTGGTCTTGATTGAGAACATTTGACAGCTGGTTCAGTGGCACAGAAGATGGGTACCCAGAGACATAATTACAATTTTTAATTTAGACATACAGTACAGATACAGGCTTTTCTGGCCAATGAGCCTGTGTGGCCCAAATACCCCAATTATCCTACAACTCCCATTCGTTTTGAAGGGTGGGAGGAAACTGGAGCACCTGGAGGAACCCAAGCAGACATGGGGAGAATGTATAATCTCGTTACAACAGTGCCGGATTCGAACCAGGGTCGCTGGCATTGTAATGGCATTGCATGAATTGCTACACTGACCATGCAACCCAAACTTATCCTTGGAACTTAACCTAAAGAGAGGGAGCATTATTGCTCAGTAACCATCAATAGTGTTACATGGAGAATAAATTGTAGGTTAAGAGTAGCAAAGCTAATCTTTACTGTGCCCATTCTTCTGTTAGTTAAAACCACAAACGGAGTAAAATTGGTCCTGTTGACTTTACAAAGCAGGAAATGGTGAATTGCCTGGATTTTTATACATCCTGCCTGTATTGTTTTTAATAGGAAGTCAGATGGATGTTTAGCCAGCAATGGATTCACTACCAGTTATTTTGTGCCTTCAGTGAAGTTGAATTTTGCTTCAAAGTTTAATCCACACTAACAATGTAACCATAAAATAATTTAGCAATTATTATGTGTGAGAGACCGTAGCATTTTGAAACAGTGCAACAACGTCCATCTTCACTGCTCCGAAAATAGGCAGGTTCCATATAGGTAGAAGCTCTGGTCGTCCTGAGCACTCCCTTAAGTGGTAAAAAGTTAAAATTAATGCTACATTCGCTGAATCGTCCAAAGACAAAAGAAAGTTCATCTCACCACTTGTGCATCGAGATTAAAATAGTTTATGTAGTTGACCAAGTCGCTGAAATTTCTGTTTCTGAAATCATTAAGGATCTTGCTGATTTTGTCTGTATTATTTAACACATCAAGACTCACAGTCAATTCGGACAGTTGCTTTGCGCTGAAGAGATCCAAGATTTCAAACTAAAGAAATCAAGCAGTGCACAAATTAAAATGCAATTATATTTCAAAACCACAAAAAGAGCATAAAATATATTGCTTATAAATAAGATCAGAAATTTCTGTCTGGATCATTTGTATAAAAAAAGGTGCCATAGTATCAATAAACTTACAGCAGAGAAGTTCTTATTGAGATCGATGAGCTCATTGAAATTTAACTGTGAGATGAATCTAAAAAAGTTTTTGATTGTCCATTCACGGATTCCATTAGAGTTTCCAGCACATCCAATTCCCAGAGACCCTGAACAAAAAAAAAATATTTATGGTTTTGTCCCCAAATTATTCATAAATTGAAAATATACGTCATCTTGTTTTACCGCACATTTTTCTACAATTTACCAATAAGTGTTTCAAGTTCCAAATGCCTCATATTGTGGAGATTGAAACACTGCTATCTGAGCCCAGGAGTATGCTCTGAGTATCTTGATATACCTGATCGTTCCCAAATTAGAATAGATAAGATCAGCACTCTGTCAAATATATCTGAAAGGAATTTATTTTCCATTCCCTCTTCTGTAGCAGGTGGCACACAGGCAAAGCATTCCCAAAGTTCTCAGACTTTAAAAGTCTGATCAATTTTTGGCTCACTGAATCCTGCTTCCTGAAGCTCAGTCCTACCCCATGGTAGTCTCACATTTGAAAGAAGAGTAGAGCTGAAAGTTTCTGACTCCCCACTAAAAGAATTTCCCATGGTGCAATGGTCCCTTTTAGTTGACCCTTCGCCCTTCTCAAAGCAACAGTGTTGGTTGCTTTGTGTTGGGGTTACCAAACTGTCTGGCCAACGCTATTTGGCATGGAAGACCCAAGAGAGTCCCAGTTACATTGCAGTTTTTGTGTGGACCCAATTGTGTTAATTATTTCCTGGAAATCCTGGATATACTGCTTTAAACAAAGACTTGAAATGTCAGACCCTTGCTGCCTATAGCATTTAGGAAATCAGTGGTTTTCAGCTGTGGTAATGATGATCACCTTTTATGTCTTCTCACACAGTGAAAGTAAGAAATAAACCTTCACAGCCCTCGGGGGGCAGAATTTTAATGTATTTTTTTCCATCATTTTATTTTGCACAACAATATATCAATAGAACTCTCCATGTAACTTACAAAACTGAATTAAATAGAATGTTCTCAAGAGATGGTTTGATTCATTAAACATCTAATTAGCAAAATTTAAAAGTCAATGCATTACCTGAGAAATCTTGTTGGAACTTCAGGATGCGTTTACTGAAAATGTGGATCTCGTTTTGCTGTGACAGCGAAAGGTTTAGGTATAAATTATCCAGCCCTTTCATTCTGTGGAGAGTTTTTTTAAAAAGTAGCATGAATCAAAGTTCCACATTCAATCATTTTGAATCAGCTCCTCTATCACTGATTTTATAGACTGTACAGGATGGAGTTTCAAATAAAATAAACAAAAGAAGTTCGTTTAAATCCGTGTTGCCAAACCTTTCTGGTTGTGGGGACATGCAGGAATATATTTAGAGGAGTCACAGGCTTAGACAATATTAAACCCGGCAGTTTTCAATCAGTTACACTACAAAAAATCTACCTCCAGTGCAATTTATTGTTAGAGACTATGTTCTAGTGGGCCACTTAAAAAGGGGCAACAGTTGGCCGGCCCACAGGCTGTAGTTTGGCTACCCCTGATTTAAATAGTTGAAACATATTGAATGTTCGTTTGTCTAACTAATGCTCAACCTTCACGAGGTTGCACTGGTACAGGCTTGACCCTGCCATCCTTTTCAGTGGAGTGAAATGGCTATGGGGAAGGGAGAGGTATATTTCAGGTAACTGCCTTTTTTTTATACAATTGTGTTAATTTGAATGTTTTTAATTGTTAAGTATTTTATTGTGTGAATTTAGTCTACCCTTGGCTTTCATCCTGTCAAGCAAAGCATAAAAGGATGTTCAATGCAAATAAGATTCAAATATTTTCAAAAGCTAATGCATGACAGCCAGTTTATTTTAAGGAAATGGATGAACCAGGTGGTAAAGCATTTCTGGAAATTTATGGTTAGTCCCAGCCTTACCAATCAGAGGAGGAGCTGATTTTATTCATGAACTTCTCGAAGCATCTACTCATGGGAAGAACAGGTTTAAAGGGCAGACAAGAGGCAGGAGTTGGTGGCTTCAAGCACTCGGTAAGTTTCTGGTCCTGAATATATTCTCCTGTACCAAGTGCTTAATAGAACGTATAAGGATTCAACATAAATATGGAGAACATAAAAATTGTATCCATGCTTTTGTACACTGTGCTTCTAGATAGAAAAAACAGTTCATTTATTCCCTTTCAGCCAGCCCTGGCACTCATGTCATCTATATTTGGACATAAATGATTACTGCAAGAAAGATTAGAAAGAACATTAAGTGCCAAGAGAATACCTGAAGAGAAAGACCCCAAGAGCTCTCCCTTGATGCCTGGAGACCTACAAAACATCAGGAGTACTTTCTTCTGACTGTCGCAATGTCCTACCTTTGAGATTTACATTGAAATGCATCACATTTGAAGATAGTGACTTTATCATAATTATTTTTAAACCTTTTGACATTTCTGACATATTTGCTCCAAAACGCAGATGAAATATTTGTTCATATAAGTGAGCAGTATAAAAACACTCAAGTCATCATGTAGACCAAAGTTTATTTCTCGATGGATAAACTGGAATAAGCTTGAACTGATTATTGCATTCCTCAAAATTACCTCTGCCAATCTTTCAAATTAGAATTTCAATGATCTCTATCAGAATTAAGGCTGTGTAGGTCGTGGATCAACAAAGAATATTACAGTTTTACTGATTTAATTAACTTCGATGGGATAAAAGGCCAACGAGATTTAGCAAAGGTGAGTTCGACATAAATGTAAATGAACTTAATTTATAACAACAACTTCAAAGTGCTTTACTCACGGAAGTTCACTACATTTATTTTAAATGCCGACACTGTCAATTAACCCTGTATGTAGATTGTGCACTCACGTTGCCTGATAAGATTCACACAAGATATTAATGGGTATAATCCCCAGCAATTTATAGTTGATACTTTGCAGCAGCTGTAATTTGTACTGGAACCACTCAGCATAATTTTTATCATTAAATCTGGTAAAATGGGATCTGAACAAAGATCCCAGTCAACATTGCATTTCTTTTTTTTTTATATTTTATTTAAAATATTAAAATCATGATACATATAAGCAAATAATACATATGATCAATAAAGAATACATGGTATACATAAACACAATACACCCCTCCTACCCACCCTCCCCCAATTCCATCCCTCCCCTACCCTACCCTCCCATACCCATTCCCCCAAATCTCTCTTACTCAACTAACCTAAACCCCAAAAGAGTAAAAGAAGAAAGAAAGAAGATATAAACCACAATTACATAATTAATTACCATGGATCAGAGAAACACCACTACAACACGGCCAGAGAATTCAAAATGTTAAACCCATACAGTCCAAATAAAGGCTCAAATTTTCCGATATAAAAAAATCACACAAGTTATGTGTTTTTTTTTACAATGGAATACAAGATCTCACTTCCATATGCCATCTATGTAAATTCAAATCAGTCTCATTTTTTTCAAGTAATCACTAAACTTTTTCTCACTACAACCAATGCTAGTATCAAAAATGCAATTTGAAGCCTAGTTAATCTCAATTCTAAACTCAACTTTTTAATATTACCTCACAAAAATACTGATGGATCCAATGGAAATTTAACTTTAAAAATACCTTCTAAAAATTCTTTAAGTCACATCCAAAAATGTTTTACCGTATCACATAGCCAAGTGGAATGTAAAAAAGAGCCTACTTCCTTTCGACATCTAAAACAAATCTGAAGTAATTAAATTATATCTCTTTAATTTTTCTGGAGTTAAATATAATTGACATATAAAATTATAGTGAACTAATCTATATCTCACATTAACAATTTTAGTCATACTAACTTTACATGAGTTCCTCCAATCATCTTGATTAATTGTTATCCCCAAATCTTTTTGCCACTATAATCTAGATTTTTGCAAATCTAATTTAGGCATTTTATTCTGTAATAACAAATATATTTCAGATAAAAATCTTTTCTTCCCACTTTCTGTAAGTAAAATTTAAAACTGAGATGGTCTTGGCAGCCTTAAAATATTTCCAAAATTATCCAACAATAAAGCTCTAACTTGATAATAACGAAGAAGAGTATTTGATGGTATTTCATATTTTTCTTTCATTCTTTGAAAATAAATAAAATAACCCGCTTCATAACAATCTTGTACAAGTTTAATCCCCTTTTAATCCAATAATTTCAAAAACTGATTATTAAACGTAAAAGGAAAAGGTTTATTCTGATATAAAGGTGTCCTAATTGGAATTTTCCCTTGTGAACCTATTTCTTCATTTATCATATTCCATAATTCCATTAAATGTATCAAAATAGGTGAATTATGTTTACATAATAACTTGGAATTCCATTTATAAATAAACTGATACATCTTCTCTCCAATTTGAGTTAATTCATACCAATGATTTTTTCCAAATCAAACATTCTATTAATAAATTTTAATTTTCATCTTAATACAATTAACTCTGCCTATTAATGTTATCAGTAAACATTTCCATCAATTCAAGTCATTTTTAATTTTCTGAAAGGTAAATAATTTAATTTATACAAATGATTAAAATCTCTATCTACTTTAATACCCAAGTATTTAATTTGATCTGACCAATTAAATTAAACAATATATTTACCAAGGTCCAGACCTGATTTATTACATGAAGGAGAAAAAAAATTGTATGTTTTAAAAGTTATTTAACACGGCCATTTTAAAAATAAAAGAAGTTGAAGAACATGTTTTCTGAACTAGCCTTGGAACCCAGTGTAACGTGACTGATTGCACTCAGAGACAAGTGAGGAGTTCAAACACACTTTTAATAGCTTACCATAAATGTCCGGTAGTCCTCAGGTGAATCTGAGGTAAGGTGGGAAAACCAGGGTTTATACTGGGGTAAGTGAGATTAAAACTGTCTGAAAAAACTCAAGGTATTTGATGGACAAACTTAAGATCGTCCACCATGAACACTTCATGGGAAGTAGTTCAGAGGTGGAATGGAGTTTGTGATATTTAAGGGAAGGTCTGGAAATTAGTTTCCCATACTTTTAAGCATTATAAACAAGATTGGCTTTCAGTTTGGGGAGAAATTCTACATATGAGACCCCAAGGCCATGGCAATGAATTCTAATAGATTGGTAGGGAGGGGGCTTTAACTGAGGTCAGATCTTTGGTCCATGGGAGACGGAATCTGAGGTAAGTTTGTCTGTGGTGAGGAGGAAGTGAAGTCTGCTGGGGGAAACTCAAGGGTGCTACTCATTTTGAATAACTGAGGCTTCTGTAAAAGGATTCACCTGCTCTCAGAGGTTATTCTCCCCTCCTCCCAGCTCCCAGGTGCTCAAAGCCTGAACAGGACCATCAGGAAAACCAGCAAAAAAAAAAAATTAGAAACTAGAGAAAATCAGGTCAGGCAGAATCCATTAAGAGAAGTTGTTGGTCAATGTTTTGGGTTGGAACCCTTTCTCATCTGCTACATTACTGGCTTCTGGTCTGGGGGAGGGTCTTTTCATTTAACTCATCACTATACTCAATCGCTTATGCTTCCTCATGTTAGCATTCCTCCCCTTCGAGTTTTGATTCACATGTGCCAATGGTGACTTAGTCAATTGCATTCTCCAGTCCTGCAAATTCTATTTTCTAGTCCAAGTGCAGAGCCTGACTCACAAAATTCCCTGCTCATGTGCAATCGTGACAAAGTGTGATACTCATGGAGACTTTTGGACATAACATTAAACCAAACCCGGCTTGGGTCTTAAACGAGGGGACAAAAAAATTCTGGTTTCTTGGTTTTATTAGCACTAATGGTGCTTCCACAGAATAACCAGTCAGAAGTGACATGAACATAGTACAAGTATCAATACTAGAAAAGAAACATTTAAAGGTTTTGCTGAGTGAGATGGATGAGAAAAAGCAAGTGTTATAGAAACACCAGAGTGAACTAGTTGGGCCAATAGTCTTTTGCTGCATTTTCTTTATACTGCAATTTTGTAAAACAAAAATGATGAACATTCTCCTGGGAGGCTTCCCAGAATGAAGATACCATGAGCTCACTGATAAAAGCTTGCTCCACCTTAACCAATCGCTTCAGTGAAACATGAATGCTATATACTCACATGGCTTGGTATCCTTCACATGATATGTTGGTGGGTATCATGGCCAGCTCTTTTTCAGTCACACTGGGCAACAGCAAAAATAATCTTTCCTGAAACCATTCAGCATAGTCGGAGGCATTAAACGATGAAAAGAAGGGTTTCAACAGCTGCATGACCTTCCTTAGCATCAGGTCCCTCCCTGTGGTGTTTTCAAAAGCTGTAATATTCATCTGGAATGAAAGGAGAGGCAACTTCGAGTGGTCTACGGGAAGATTTTTTGATAAAAATAAAACAAAAGAAGAAGCATTCATCCTGATTAGAGTTTTTGTTTGTTTCTCCAACTTGAGAAGACACACAAGTGTTAAAGGAGGTTATTTCACCAATAATGATGAACTTTCATCATTATTGGTGAAAATCACTGAACCCATATAAAATGGCCATCAATCACAGGAAAGGTGAGAGTAGTGCACTCCTCAGGACAGGAAGCTCCTTTCCCCACTTCCTGCTTTATCCCAGCCATCAACAACTTGCATTATCTTAGACGCTGTCATTATTATACGTGCATATTCATGAATATCCTGAGGAAATAAACAATGAAAATGTTTCTGGTTTGAACTCTAACATCTTTTCTTTGTGGTCACTAAGCAGAAGTCACCATTATGCAATTTTAATCCTCTCTTGAACAGCCCTTGATAATTATTTCAATCCGTTGATTAAGATGGAAAATATTAATGAGTAAACAGAAATTGTTTAAAAGTCGTGATTGAAAAGTATTAGAGATGTAGTGATGGAGTGGGGGGGGAGTCTGAAACAGAGTGTGTGGCATCTGGGGAATGTTGCATCTTGGGTAGATTCAAGATGGAGGCCTCCACATGAGGTCTAATCGGTGTGTGTTCTGGCTTAGTGCTGTTTCCTTTAGTTAATAAATCTAATTATTTAAAAAGAACCCAAGTTTGTTTATTTTAATAAAAGAAACATCACAAGAGACAAAAGGCAAGAGATCTTACCATATACGTATCGTAATTAAATTGGATGAAATAGGCAAGGAGGTTGCTGAAATTTAGGTCCTTAAGTTTATCAACAATTTGTCCAATCTTGTCTGCATTAAACCATGCTTCAGAGCTCACAGTCAATTCAGCAAGTAGTTCAGGAGTGAGGAGGTCCAACACTTCAAACTAACAAAATAAAATGTTGCTTGTTAAGACAAAAATTTTGTTTCTTTTCCAATTGAAGATCAAGCGACAGTCAGGATAAACAACAGTGTCATTTCTATAACTTACTCCAGAAAAGTTCTTGTTCAGAGCCAAGAGGTCATTTAATTTCACGCCTTTCAATGAATTTATAAAGTTGTTTTTTATCCATTCACGGCTTCCAGTCATATTGCTTGAGCATGCAGTACCTGGAAAGCCAAGAGCGGCAAGGTCAAAAATTACAAGCACAAAGCACAGGAGGCCAAGACTTGAAATAACTGAGAAAAAAATTGCATGTGTTCATTATTTGAGATGGTTTTTAACAGAGCTCCCGCATCACAGTAGGTTATTTGGCTGCTTCCAACTGCATTACACGATGCTTGTGCTGCAATCATCTCCAGAAGAGAACATTACAGTGGGTTCATATTTAACAACACTCATTTGAGTGGTATCATTATTGGTGTTAATCTCGACTCTGGAACATCATTAAGGTGTAATGACAAAACAGGAGCCATTAGTGATGGTTTGTGCCTGTGAAGCAGCTGCCATGGTAAAACTGCTCCTGGAGTGGAGCCAAGTCTGTAATATGGAGATGAGAGGGAGAAGAGTATGGAGAATGGAGAATAAAACAGGATTAGTGCACAAATAATGTGAATCGGTGATGGATGGTTGTCAAGACTTCATTGGCCAAACAACCTGTGTGAACACTGTGTAGATATAATACAGAATCACACATGAACAGGCTGTTCTAAAGTTCTGAACAAAATTAGACTTTAAAAAAAAATTTAGAATACAGCCCTCAAGCCTGTACCACCCAAATGTACCAATTAACCTACAAACCCCTTATGTTTTTAAGAGGTTGGGAGGAAACCAAAGCATCCGGAGGAGACACACACAAGTTCAAAGATTCCTTTTATTCTCATGTAATACAAAATCACGTGGAGAAAAAGCAAACTCCTTACAGACAATGACATCAATAATGTTACTGATGTATTACTGGCATTTGAGAAAATGCTGGGGGTCCATTGCCCAGAATATAACAAAATTGGGCAGAGTCAACGTGGATTTCTGAAAGGGAAATCTGTTGGAAGCTATCGAACTTGTGATTTACAGAATAGATCAGGGTGATGTGGTGTATTTGGATTTTCAGAAAGCTTTTGATAAAGAGCCACATGGGGATTATTAAACAAATTTTGAGTGCATGATAATATGGATAGTATATTCTTGTTGGTTGAGGATTGAGTAACAAAAAAAAACAGGTTGTAGAAATAAAATGGGCATTTTGATGGGAGGCTATGACTCCCATCAAAGTGAAGAGCTGGAGGGATTGTTGCTGAATTCCTAGCTGTTCACTAATTTCCCTTAACGATCAGTATGAGCGAATCAGCAAAATGCATCCAAGTAAATTGATGATACAAAGTGAGGTGGCAGCGTGTGCTGCAAGAAGAGTATAGATGGATTCAATGAATGGGGAAATACATGGTGAGTATAATATTAAATATCAGAATGATGAGTGAGTTAAGAGGGACATGGGTGTAACTGCACTTGCAGGTACTACAAGAAATTAGGAAGGCAAACGTTGACAATTATTGAGTAGTTATGATTTGAGTAGAAGACTAAAAACGTCTTGCTCCAATTATATAAAGAACCCAAGTGAGTGAATCTGAAGCAAAATAAAACTAAAGGAACTCAAGGGTTGAGCAGCATTTTTGGGGTAGAGGAATTGTCAACATTTTTGGATGGAAACACGTCCACATCAAGACTATTCCTAGAGATTGAGGTAGCCAATAGATCGAGGAGAGGATAGGAGGGGTGAGATAGAGGCCGGCAGGGGCCTGGTGAAGCAGGGAGGGATGAAGCATAATGGATTGCTGGAACTGGGTGGGAAGGGTAAGGCTAGAGTTGGGAGACAATTTGATAGAGAGGGAAAAGATCAACCTGGTGAGCTAGGGAAGGATGAAGGTGGAGACAGTTGTCTGGGTGAAGGATAAAATAGGTCTGGTCTCCTGACCTGAAAAAGGATATAACACAGGGCTCACGCTGAAGTTTCCTAGATGGCAGGTTTGTTGTACAAGGTGCCACGCCAGACCCTCTTGTTTGGAAGAATTCAAAGCAATTTTATAGAAGTGTGCAAAATTCTTACTTGGCTTGACAAAGTAGTTGTGGAATTAATTAATATTTCCCCTGAGTGGGGTAGCTGGAAGTGGATGTCACAGTCTCAGATGAAGGGGTCAGTCATTCCAATCAGAAATGGAAACTTCTTCACCCATGGGATGTGAATCTTTTGAATAATATGTCTGATGCTCAGTATATTCAAGATCAATTGATGTTTTGATCTGAAGGGAATCGAAGGATATAATGGAGGAAATTGGCACTGAGGTCAAAGATAAACCATGATTTTATTGGATATTGAAGCAGATGCCCTCCTACTGCATTTACTAGTTATGCTCTTACATTGAATATAAACATTTCTCAAATTAAATTAAAGCTGTAAAATAAATTAATGTGCACACATTACCTGATGAATTGAGTTGTAGGAGCATAATGTTTTTACCAAATTTGAAGAGTTGTGAAAACTGTGAGTCCAATAGATTTGGGAACACAGAATCAAATCCTTTCACTCTGTAGAGAAAATAGCAAATGAATATTTTAATTATTCCATACCAATAACATGGACTTGAACTCGTGAATTTTGGCTTCACTCCATATTTATTTGATTGAGTACATTTGGAAGGATGTGTGCAGTTTCTGACGGGAAACATGGAAATTTTGTTTTATTGCATGCGTTGAAGAAAATCTTCCTAAACCAGCAGTTCTGCTGTTCAAAGTGTCATGGCTATGAGAGGTACAGAGTTCTGGAGCACGAGGCAAAGAGCCCCAACACATGAATCACGCAGGCATCCAAACCATGCAGGAAACAAGAGCAATTCAGCCTTGAACAGAGTCCAGCTCTGGGAATCCGGGGACAGCAGATATGAAGGCAGGGATCAGGGAGAGAACCAAACAGGTCTCCTCTCAACAATTGCAGCTGCATTGCTACCATTGGAACTCAGATCCCAGGGTGATCCCTGTGGTGGGCTACCGAACAGAAGCAAACCCACAAAACATAAAGTCTGTTCAACAGGCTTTATTCAACATAAACTTCCACAGAGCTGGCTGTGAGGAGTGCTGTTGCAAGCTCTGAGACCGTCTTTGAAGGGCCAGATCTGGTTTATATCCCAGAAGGTGATTGACAGCCGACCGGGCGGGGCTTGGTCCATTCAGTTCGGCTGATTGACAGCCAGCCAGGTGTTGCCTTGTCCCCGTGTGCTTCTGCAGGTTCAGAGGTCGCCCCCTGCAGTAGGTCATTGGGGTACCACCACAATCCCAACCCATGTCTCATCCTTGGGGCAAGTGGCAGCAATTCTGAGTTTGAAGTTTAATTGAAACAAAATAACAATGTGACAGAAAACTGGAAAGAGCTGGCAGTAAATATCTTGGTTTTTATTTTAAAATAAGAAACCTGTTTTCATGCAGATGATGTCCCATTGAAAATTTCTTGTCAATCAGAGGCCAAAAATCAGTCTTTTGGTGAGAGAGGCCTCAGTAAACTACAACAAATGTTCTTACTCACATGGCCTGATAAGATTCACATGTGATGTTGGTGGGTATGCTAGCAAGCTCGACATCTGTAATAGCAGGAAGCAGTGGAGGGAGTTGCCTCTGAAACCAGTTGGAGAAGTTAGTTGGGGTAAACACTGGAAACAAGGGCTTCAGTGTCCCAAATATGCTGCTGAGTAGCGTGTCCCTTATCGTCTCGTTTTGAATGACAGTTGTACTGATCTGAAACACAAAGGAAAATACATGAAAAGTAACGTGTGCTTCTGTTTGCTCTTAGTTTACCTCAGATTACAATTGTATTTAAACAGAATGTGTTCATGAGGCTACCGTGATACATTGACATGTGAAACGGCAATGAAACAAAACTTCCCTGTCTGATCGTCTTCTCCATCTGAAATTGTTTTTTTTTGTAATTCTTTATTTATCACACTATGAACCATACCAACCAATATATTTACAGATGCATCTCTTTAAATATTCACAGCGACATTTTCTTTTTTTTCTCCCTTCCCACCCCCCCCTCCAAAAACAGTAAATATTGAACATATAAAATACAATAAAACAATATCTTTATCCAAAAGGAATACAAACAAAAAAGACGTATCATCTACCTATACACATTAAATCTGATCGTGTTTATCTTCTTATCATTTTAGGTGGTGGTGGTCCGAGGCCTGCTCTTTCAGTTATGTTCCATATACGATTCCCAGGTTTTTTCAAACATTGTAACTTTGTCTTTTAAATTATATGTGATTTTTTTTTCCCAATGGGATACACTTAAACTTGGTTATATATTCCATTAATGTTTATAGTGATATAGTCCAACGTGGCCAACTTGTATCTTTATTTTCACTTCTTTTCCGCCTCTTCACCACCTCCATCCCCTTTTTTTCCCATTAATGTTTTTTAAGTTTTCCTTTTTAATCTCAATATATGACAACGCACTTAAGACATGAAATACCCCAACAATCCACACAAGTAATAACCCTTTAACCCAAAATGAACCTCCCCTCCTTGGATTGCCCCTTGTCCCTTGACGGCAACCACAACTCCCCTTTCCATTTGCTTTGTGAACTTACTTACTCGCAAGCGTCAACCGATTTTGCAGTGACAATTATTCTCCCACCCCCCCCAGAGAACACTATTTTCCTATACATATAACAAAGCTCTCTTTTTTTCCCCTTCTCTTATCCATCTTTAAATCTTTATAAATACATTATCTTTACTTTATATTTTTACATATTTTGTATATTTTCTTGCCAGTCTTCCTTCTTGTCACTCCTCCTCCTCTCTTCTCCTGTCCTGCAAATGCTCAGCAAATTTTTGGGCTTTCTTTGGATCGGAGAATAGTCTATTCCGTTCCCCAGGAATAAATACTTTGAGTACTGCTGGATGTCTTAATATAAAGTTATAACCTTTCTTCCATAAGATTGTTTTCGCCGTGTTGAATTCCTTCCTCTTCTTTAAAAGTTTGAAGCTTATGTCCGGGTAAAAAAATATTTTTTGTCCCTTATATTCCAATGGCTTATTGACTTCTCTTACCTTCTTTCTTGCCTGCTCCAGTATGTTTTTTCTTGTCGTATATCTTAGAAGTTTTACCAATATGGATCTCGGTTTTTGATGTGGTGGCAGTTTCGGTACTAGTGCTCTATGTGCCCTTTCGATTTTTATTTCTTCATGTGAATCTGTCGTTCCCAGCACCTTCGGGATCCATCCTTTTATAAATTCCTTCATATCTGACGCTTTTTGCCTTCTTTCAGGCCCACTATTTTTATGTTGTTTCGCCTACTGTAGTTTTCCAATACGTCTATTTTTTGTGTCAATAAATCTTGTGTCTCTTTAATTTTTTTTCGCTCTCTTCCAACTTCCCTCTTAAATCATTTATCTCCATTTCTACAGCAGCTTCTCGTTCCTCCACATTTTCTACTCTTTTCCTTATTTCAGTCATGACCAACTCTAAGTTTTGCATTCTGTCTTCAGCTCTTTTAATTTTTCTTTTGATTGAACTAAATTCTAATGATCGCCATTCTTTTAATGACCTCATTTGTTCTTCAAAAAAGGCTCTATCTAAATTTTGTCCTTCTATTTTACCTTCTTCTTTCCTTTGAAATTCTTGGTCTTTTTCCTCCTCTTCTTCTATGTCTGTATCTATGTCTGTGTCATCTTCTCTTTTCTGTATCTGTGTATCTTCATCCTTCTCTGGTGAGCTGCTTCTGTATCCTTGCTGGGCCTCCAGCTGCTGTGTCTCCTGCTGTTGGGCCTCCCGCTGCAGGTCGACCCACTGCTGGGCCTCCTGCCACAGGTCGTTCCCCTGCCAGTCGCCCCGTTGCCACTCACCCTCTTCCAGCCCTTCCTTCTCTTTCTCACCACTCTTCTTTCTTGCTTACTTCCCCCAGCCAAATGCCCCAATACTGGGCACCTCTCAGCTGACCGCTCAGTAGCTGGCCGCTCCTCAGCTGAGTCTCCCTCCCACCGGCGTTATCCTTTTCTTTTACTTGCACACTGTGCATGCGCAACTCTTCACACATGCACAGTTGCGCACCTCTTCTTGGCTCTGAGAGCCATTTTTGAAGTCCGCCGGTCGGGAGGACACCTCTCCTCTGGGGACTCACCAACATCGGAGATCGGGTACTCCTCTCCACGTTGGGTCTCTCTGCTCCAATGTGCAGATAAGACCTTCTTCTTTCTTCTCCAGTGATTTTCCTTCTTCCCTTTTCTCTGTTATTCTTACTTTCTCTCTTTTGGGTGCCATCTTCTGTCTCTTCTCTGTAACTTTATTTTTCTCTTCCTGTATTTTATGTTTATTGAGCTCTGTTTTTCCAAACTTTTTTTTTCTTTTCTCTGGAGAGGGCTGGTTCCACTCGACCAGCCATTACTCCATCACATGATTCCTTTCCCATCTGAAATTGTTGATATATCCATCTATCCCTATCTCCTGCCCCAATACTGTGCCGGGAAAAAAAAGCAAAGCAAAGAAACAGCTGATGTGCCAAATTTCTTCTGTCACCACTTGTCTATGATACTCAAAGAATGTGTTACCAACCAAGTGTAACGAACAGCAATAAACAATGAACAAAACAGTGGTTAATTTTAAAATACCAATTTTATTTCTTACTCAAACTATACTCTTAACTCTTAAACTAACACTAAATCTATCGCCAACTATGTACAGGTGTACTAGTTTGTAGGCAAGACTCAAACTGGGCGGTCTCTACAAAGCTTTCAAGATGCTGGCACCGGTCTCTCCAAGTGACCTTCACTGTTAGTCACAATCAAAATGAAGCACTTTGCTTCGCAAAAGACAGGTCAATCCAAAGGCCCAGTTATTCACAGAGCATGCTATATTCAGAATTCCACAGAATGCCTGGCCACAAGAGCTGCTTCAAAAAGCTGCTTTCTCTTCAGCAGTTGGAATGGTTCTCCCTTGAAAAATCACTACAAATGTATTGAATTCTGGAACAGACTGTGACAAGCCTTCCCTCAGTTCTTCCAATGTATCAAATTGTTGCTGGGCTGTAACTTGTGTGGTAATGGTACTTGTGTGAAATGTTAACAGTAACCACTCAGTTCCTCCTGTCTATACTATCCCTCACAGTAATAATCTCCGTTTACTAAAACGGGAGCTCGTAATAAATGAAACAGTCATTTACAGGAATTTATCAGCTATGAGCCAGGAGACAAATTAGGTTTCAGTGTGCAATGGCTACCATCAATTTCAATTTGCGCTCCAAAATGAGTTGCATCACCGTTCTGTAAAAGTCAAAGCAAATCAATGTGAAAAATTGCTAAAGGTTTATAGATTCCTTTATTAAATTAGAGAACAACACATAAATGTGCTGGAGAAATTCAGCAGGCCATGTAGCATCCACAGGAAGTAAAGGGCATCTACTGTTGTTTCGGGCCTAGATCGGTTCATCAGATATAAATAAAAGCAGGCAGGTGCCAGAATCAAAAGGTGGAGGGAGGAGGAGAGGAGGGAGAAAAGGGCACAGGCTAACAGATAAGAGGTCATTTTGTCATGCACATAAAGTACACACATTTGTACTCCTTTGTTTACCCTGTAAACAGGCACAAAGAGGTTCCACGAATTAAGTGCCACGATCAGGACAAAATAAAGAAGCAAAAGAGAGCCCCTACAGCAGTGGTTCTCAACCTTTTCCTTTCCACTCTCATCCCACTTTAAGTCATCCCTATGCCATCGATGCTCTGTGATTAGTAAGGGTTTGCTTAAGGTGGGATGTGAGTGGGAAGGGAAGGTTGAGAATCACTGCTCTAGACTCAATTGTTACTGAAATATTTTGCTTGAGAAAAATCGTCATTGGCCCACTTCCTTTGGCGCTATGAAACCATGCACATAACGAGTCAATGAGGTGCGATTCAAAGAGTGGTTTCCACCCACATACCACTTCCTTTGGAGCTGTGAGTAGAAAGAAAAAGGCTGAGAACCACTGCCCTACAGTGACACTGAGTTACCATGGATCCTGCTGCCTTCTCTGCTACCAGTGCTTCTGTCGACCTCATGATATCATTAGTGCGGCCATCTGGTCAGACCAGCGATGAACCCAAGCTGAAGGCTTGTCCTCCAGATCCAATTATGCCCTCCCCACAGATATGGTTAGGAAGGCATCGGCACCCAAGGACCTAGCTCATTATTGGCATCCTCACTGGTCCTGGCCCCAATACCTGGTCCCCAGATGTTGGTTATCTTGGCCTGGCGTGAGTCCTTTACCTGCCAAGCTCCATGTTGGACTGGTGCCGAGGTGCCCTACACTATAAGGCTCACTTCCAGTCTTTTTCTTCTTAGCAAAATTATTCCCCATTCCGATCCCACCCCACCCCCCACCTCCATCTCACCCAAGACTATATATAGAGAATCTTTGGACTTACTGGACGAGAAGTTGCGTTGGTAAGATTTTCAGAGTGCATGAAATCGCTGATGACTCCCCAATATTTCAGAAGCCAGTCTCTGGATTCACTAGTATTGGTGATGCAGTCCACGCCTACAGTTAAAAGGATTACATTAACACAGATATGAATTTTATCTGGCTCATTTAGAAGATATGTTCAGTAAAATGTACCTTCTACAATGGCCCAAACTTTTGTTAAACATCCTGTTATTTTTCCCACTTCATTTGTGAAAAGATATTGAATACCCTGATAAAATTCAAATTAAGGACTTTCTTTTCATTAAAAAAAAACAAGATTAAGCCAAATTCTCGACTTTATCTACTTTGGATTGCAATTTTTGCCTCCTTGCAATTTCCAAATAATTCAGGATGCTAATTCTTTCATTACAAAACTCTGCAAAATGTTCACATACAATATTTACGCAAACTCTTCAGCAACTGAATGACTGTTAAGTTGGCAGCTTTCTACTACATTGTAAATCAACTGAGGATTGTGCCATAATATAAGAGTTACACATTCCAGAAATATACAGAACAGTTGCTTGGATATATACTTCTTTTAGCTTCTTAATTAAATGTTGTTAAATAAACTGCATATTTATTTTTGTTTTACTCTACGTGTTAGGGTGGCACGGTGAGAGCAGCAGTTAGTGCAACGCTGTTACTAGTAACCTGGGTTTGAATCCTGCGCTGTCACTAAGGAGTTTGTATGTTCTCCCCGTGTCTGCATGGGTTTACTCCCACTCTTCAAAACATATGGGGGTTGTAGATCAATGGGGTCCAATTGGCGAGCACAGACTCGTGGGCCGAAAGGGCGAGATGTCTAACACTGTGCTTATTTTAGCTCTCTCTTTCATCTTTTAAAATGCACAGCTTTTATTGGACATCAGGTTTTATTCTAATGGAATTCCTGCTTAATTACAAACACGTGCATTATTTACTGAATATTGTAACTTTTTTGGTGGATGATTATTTTAAATTTTGAATACACCAAGAAAAATGAAAAAATCTTAGATTTCTTTGAACAATTGCCTAAAAATTTAACCTTGTAGCACTGCATCAATGGAAGTAAAACACTCCTTTTGGATTGTTTATGGAGAACTAAACCTTAAATATATTTATTAAAATTATTCTTTCTTACCTGTGACATTAATGTAACCAAAGATCCATTTATCCAGAGCTGCCTTTGTGGTTAATGACATTTCATTCAGACTAACATTGAATCCTTGTACACTGTCAAATAAGTTTGAAGCAGGTAAGAATTGCATGAAGAATTAAACATTCTTTGACTTTTGTCAGCACCCCTCACAGAAACCTACAGCGCTTGGTGTTCTAGACGGTCTCCCCTCCAAGTACTGACCAGGCCTGAGCCTGATTAGCTTCTGAGATCAAACAATCTCAAGCATATTCAGGCTATTAGACTTGGTTACCATGTTTAATATTTCTGATGTCCTGACCAGCTGTGTTAACATTGTAGTACAACCCTTATACTAGTCCAAAACTATAATTCTTACTCCAATTATATCCCTAATGCAGAATGAAGCAAAAGAATAATTTCCTGGGGGGATTCAAGCCATATCTTTGAGGAGGAGGAGGGGGGAGGAATGAGAGGGAGGAATTGTTGACTTTACAGGTTGAAGTGTTTCGCCAAGGTTGATCATGGAGAGATCACCAGTAGGAGGGCATGAGAGGATGGGAGGCGAAGAGACAGTGGCAGCCGGGGGATTAGCAAACCAGACCAGGGGAAGATGATGGGTGGAGTTGGAAGAGGAAGGCAGATGGTCAATTGGAAGTTTGCGAGGGGGAGGGAGACAAGGTGGGGGTGGGATTAGGGGGAAGTGGAGAGGGATGAGTTGGGGAGGGGGAACAGGAGGAGGTATGGGGAGGTTGAGGGGGAGGATTGGGGGAGGGGAGCAGGGGGGTATGGAGAGGTTGATGGGGAGGTTGAGGGGGGAGAGGTTGGGGGGAGGTTGAGGGGGGAGGAGGTTGGGGGGGAGGAGGTTGAGGGGGGAGGAGGTTGGGGGGGAGGAGGTTGGGGGGGAGGAGGTTGGGGGGAGGAGGTTGGGGGGAGGAGGTTGGGGGGAGGAGGTTGGGGGGAGGAGGTTGGGGGGAGGAGGTTGGGGGGAGGAGGTTGGGGGGAGGAGGTTGGGGGGAGGAGGTTGGGGGGAGGAGGTTGGGGGGGAGGAGGTTGGGGGGGAGGAGGTTGGGGGGAGGAGGTTGGGGGGGAGGAGGTTGGGGGAGGAGGTTGGGGGGAGGAGGTTGTGGGGGGGGAGGTGTAGGGATGGGAAGGGGAGTTGAAATGGCAAGTAACTGGCAGCTCAGAATTGTCACTGTAGACAGAATGCTCTCATGGATTGTCTTCAGAAAAGATAATCCAAAGCCAAGGATCAGAAGGTCTCTGATGTACTATTCTAATATTAATTGAAATGTATTGAAGCCATCATCCAAAGGAGCTTCTGATAAGAGCGTTATCTGCTTATTTAGAAGCAAAAGGCAATGACAAACTTCATTACTAATACAAATGATTAATCTTTGTTTTTCCTCCTGGTTAAAAACAAACAAAAAATTACCCAGGCCTTTTCAAAAATGCAATTTCTGTTTGAAAAACATTAATGACAGTAATAGAAGAATGTATCTTACAATGTTTTAAAGTTTTCACACACTATGTTGGAGTACTGAAGTGACTGGAGTATCGGTTGGGAAATGCCAGCAATAAATGGCTGAAGGAGCTGCAAGAAAGCATCTAGAAAAGTGCTGTTGCTTATCTTCAGGTCATCTTTATATCTCTCCCAGATAGCTTGCAAAATTGTTTCTTTGGCCATCAGTGGAATTGCCATTGTATCATTAACCTGCAATATACGGAAAATTTGTAGCAGCATCTTCAAAAGCCAAAGCACCATTTTAGCCCACAAGTCCCATTTGAAAGCAAACAGTTACAGATAAGCAAACAGATAAACATCATTTACAAAACTATAATAATCCATCACTATGAGAAAGTATTGTGAGAGAACTGGCAAATCTAATCCAGAATCAGTCTGAACTCACATTGTAATTATAAATATTCTGTTTACCCCTTATCACAGTTGCTGGTATTAAGTGAATTTTTACGCACTTGAGTTGAAACATTACCCAAGACCCAGATCACATTTAAGTTTCTAAGACTGAAGACCCTGTCTAAAATTCCAGAAATGAGATCAGATGCATAGCCAAGTAGTGTTGAAGAGTCAGAACTCTCCCCCCCTCAACCTCCCCCCAACCTCTCCCCCCTCAACCTCCCCCTCAACCTCCCCCTCAACCTCCCCATACCCCCCTGCTCCCCTCCCCCATCCTCCCCCTCAACCTCCCCATACCTCCTCCTGTTCCCCCTCCCCAACTCATCCCACTCCACTTCCCCCTAATCCCACCCCCACCTTGTCTCCCTCCCCCTCTCAAACTTCCAATTGATATCTGCCTTCCTCTTCTAACTCCACCCATCATCTTCCCCTGGCCTGGTTCGCTAATCCCCCGGCTGCCACCGTCTCTAAATGTTGGGATATTTGGTGTTTTTTCCATCATAGACATTGACTCAGATTAGAATCGTATTTCTTTTCTTGTGTTTACCTTGCCATCTAGTGGCAAATCCTAGCACCTGCAACTTTTCCAATGGTAACCACAGAGCAGATTGTAGTTACTGGAAATACAACAGCAATACATTCAATTTTCATGCAGAAAACAGGTAGTTAAGGTTTAATTTTTTTTTTATGTGAGGGAAGCACATTTATTAAATAATATTAATGAACTACCAAACTATTGAATTCAGAAAGAGGAACATCAAAAATGAAACTGTTTCAAATATTATCTTCTTTGCATATGCTAACATCTGTTTGACGCCCATTTCACAGACCCAATTTATCTAAGTCTTCCAATAACTTACACACCCAAATGACCTACAACCACTATGCTTTGAATGGTGGGAGGACGAAACCCACGCAGAAATGGGGAGAACATACAAACTCCTTTCAGACAGCATGGGATTTGAACCCAAGTCCAAATCGTTGGCACTGTTACAGTATTCTGCTAACTGCTATGCTAACCTCTTGTTAACTGAGCATCTTTTTTTAAATTCTTAGTCAAAAATTGCACAGTTCTTTGGACATTATCTTGCCAGGGCTAAATAGAGCCACAACTTGTCCATTTAACACCACAGCACAGGGCCAACTCTTTGGCTCTTGATGTTATGCCTACCCATATATTCCTTAAAAACAAGTACTAAACTTTCCCTACTGGCAGGGACCTGGAGCCACTGCCAGAGAGGATTGGAGATGCAGGAACCTCATCACATTTAAACAGAACTGCAGAGGGTCCTTGAAGAGCTGTGAGCAGCAGAGCCCTAGGCCTGGTGCCTGAGGCAACATGCACAGGGAGAGTAGAACTAACTGGGACCTTGATCTCCTAGTCAGGGGAGAGGAATCAGCAATGAATGTTACTGGGACCACCACTGATTTATAGTTAACCCCTTGTTGAGTGTCTCAACATTGTGCCTGCTAAAATCCTGCAAACATTGTGCCATAGTGGCCTGTACATTAATGTGTAAAGTTCTCCCTCCAGTTCTGACTCTTCAAATGTATTGTAATTCGACATTTAATCTATTACCCTATAGCTTGACATTTTCCTACATTAACTTGCATCTGCGGCTCCTTTGCCACCAATCAAATCTGTGGATACCCTGATGAATTTGCCACTAGTCATGTTTCCTTTTTTTCATTACAAGTCCCATAAACCCTTAAAAATTTTAAAACAGATAAGGGTCAAACTGCTTATTTCTGAAGGAGCTCTTGAATATTTTTTCAGTATTTGAAAAAAATAATTCAGTGGATTGAGTTCTGCCATCAGAATGAAAATCTTAACCATTTGACCCGTATCCGTTTTTAATTTCAATATATGCCCCAATGTGCCTGTGGGGGGAAATAGTGGGAAATTCCACTCATCCTTTCATCCTGAGAATTAGCCTGGTAAATTTCCTTTGGATTGCCTCCAAAGCAACTCCACATTTTCTCAACCTGAGAACCAAAATGGTGCATGGTTCACCACATGTGGTCTCATCAAAAACCTGCAAGATCGCAACAAAAAAATGTCAAGGGCAGTAAACGTGGATTACTTATCTGATTCCATATTTGTACAGTATACTTTTTCTCCCAAAACATAGAATTTGTGTAGAAATTTACCTTAGCTGAAATTTCTATTAAAACTAGCAGCAAACTACATTTTTTCCCCCATCTTAATTCCAAACCATTCCAGAATTCACAGTGTATGTTACCTCTCTGTTGAACATGTCCAGCAGATTCTCAAGCTTTGATAGACTGAACTTCTGGGTGAATAAGGCAGTGGCATTCAGATCAAAGATGTTCACAGGTCTCGTGACAGCAAAACATTTGAAGATAGAGGTTAAATTCTCAATCGTCAACTGTTCCAACACATCACACTGAAAGGGAACACACACGAGAGTTCAAAGCTATTTTCATACAAGAGAACAAAACAAAAAAATGCCACATTTTGGCCACATAAAAATTGAGAACCACTAATTAAGTGAAATTGATCCTGAATCAGCAATGAGACCCAACAGTGAGCTTCAGACCACATTTCCACTGAGCTAGCAGTTCTCCCTGTGATGAAACCACTATTGTAAATATTTATAATATGTAAATAACATCTTTCCTGGTTGACTCTGCTCTCATTGGCCAGCTCATGACTCCTCCCCTTTCTTCCCGATAAGGACTGTCATGCCACAAGCCTACCCCCAGTTCGAGTCCTGGTCAGTGTGAGCGACCAAGACATGGATGCAGTCCATCTCTTGCAAATAAAAGCCTTCAGTTTCAGCAACTTTTACTCTTTGTGTATTGATCGTGCATCACCCCCCCACCTCCCCCATCGAGGAAAGTGGACAAGACCAGAAGCTGTGAACGTAGGGATGGGAATGTGGTGCTGGATTAACAGGGGAGAGTTGGGCCAGGAAACAAGGCAATTATAACAGCAATCAGGGAGAAGTGTAAATGCTGTGATTGATGAAGTGTCAACAATTGGAATGCTCTTGATGGAATGCTAAATATCTGGTCTGTATTCTTGAATGTTCACATTCAGATGAGTAATTCTTAAAATATTTTCTAAAATGTAGGCAGAGGTTTTCATTTGTTCTTTTAGCAATCATTTCTTAAGCCCTATTTAGGTCAGATTTTTCTGATAACAGATACTTAAGCAGTGGGACAAAAAAATGTATTGCATCCTTATTTTCTTGCGCAAGAGTTCAATACCTTGAATATTCCACACCATTTTTATCCCTTGACTGATGCAGAGCATTTCTGGCCCACAATTGAGCATGTACTTTTATCAGGGAGATTTAGGAAGCTATTAGCTGACAGAGTCTGCAAAATGGAAAACCACAAGAGAGGACAATATGTTTTATCAAATTGGATTTCAAATACTGAAGTGTAGGTTTATTATTGTCTATCTCTATCCCGTTGTCTTCAGTTTGTAATTTGACCAAGAGTCTATGCATGACATATTAATCTGCCACTTCATCCTACAAAATAATGTAGACATGGTCCATATTTCCAATATCTATGTTTTTATTTCAAATATATAGCTTTGCAGATCTTGTTGTTTTTATGTTTTATTTAACGGGTTATTATGTGGAATTATTATTTTGTGCAATTGTGCAGATTAAGGTAGTTAAAGATGTGTTTTAAAAAAATTAGAATAAGAATCATGAACCCGTGTCATGAAATTTGTTTTGCAGCAGCCATATTTTGTATCATGTGTCATAATGTGCAGATTGACTAAAGGCTTTCACTGGCCTTCGAATGTAGAGAAAGTACAGCTCTGTGAATGCCTTTTTTTGGAAAATATGCAACTCCCGTAATAAACATCTGTTCAGATAACATTGAGAAACAGGGCAGATAAATCATAATCACACTGGATTGTCTTAATTGGCATGAGGGTTTGTAGTTCCCTTTTGTTAACTTAACTCATATCAAGCCCACTCTGCCCTTGACCCCTGTATTTGCTGACCTGCTCTGATCCAATAACATAGCAAGTTTATAATTATCATCCTTGTGTTTAAATAATCCTTTACTTTTAATTAATAATCACAAGGTTTACTAAATTCTAGCAACAATTATCCAGCTCCAAATTACTCTGTTTTGTTCAGCTTGACCAACGACAGAGATCAGATGCTTTGCTAACTTCATTGTTTTTTAGAATTTACCTGAGCACATGCGTATTGCAAGACCGTATAATTACAGAAATCATCGATATTCCCAGATTGTAGCTGTGATTCCAGAAGAGTGCTGTAAGAATATAATTGTTTTAGACAATAATCTAAGAATAATGATTCAATATATGTTGTGTGTGGTCTACAGTTAGAAAAAGAATTGTTGAGAATTTGGATTTTTGAAAACTAATACAGTAAAGTCCCTGTTATCTGGAATTCAAGCAACCACCAAAAACATCGGGGAAAATAAATGGGAAGAAAAATACAGATGTTTAAAATTGGCACACCTTACCGTTAGTTCTCCAGTCATGCAACAAGCAGTCTCGGACAACCGGAAAATGTGCTTATCCGGTACCTACCAATCTCCATACGTGCCAGATACCACAGGTTTTACTGTATTGGTTTTCTTATCTTCCATGGTTTAGGGATTTGACATTCCAAGGTCATCCTGTTTGGTTCTTTTCTCATAGTTACATGTTTCTTAGACTAGGATTCATATGCTCTTTCCAAAAAAAATGGCTGAACAACAAGAATAATTGTACTTATATCCTATATATCTCTTTATCATCAAATCTTTTGAACCAGCCGCATTACTCTCAATCTTTAAAAAGATTATCTTAAAAATATACCTCATCAACCTCCAGTTATTTAATTCTTGCTATGATATAACTTCTATAGGTTAAAACCCTTAAGGTGAATAGTTAAATTAAATACTATAAAAGGGCAAACATTTCTGGAGGATTTGGGAAAAAGGAGACATTTATTTTATTTAACCAACCAAGATGTGTGTTTTTAATGGCTTGGTACTATGGGTTTGACTCAATGTTTAAAATGTGTCTAATTTTCACACATTTCAAGACTTTCAGCAACAATTTTTCTTCCCAAATACATGTTGATTAATTGGGTATCAGCCAATTAGATGACTGTGGGAGAATGGGTTACAGAGGAAATAGGGCGGCTTTATGAGCTGCATAGACTTGGCGGGCCGTACAGCCTCTCCCCACATCACAGAGGCAAATGGAACAGGGCCTTTGGCCCAACTCATCGGTGTTGACCACATTGACATTCTGGCTAGGTTCATTTGTCTGCATTTGGCCCACATCCATTCTAAACCTTTACTATTCATATGCCTGTTCAAATATCTTTGGAATTGCACCTTTTTCCATTGCTTCTTTTGGCAGCTTTTGCAAAAATATAGACTATTCTCTGAGCAAAAAATTTGCCCCTCAGGTCCCTCTTAAATCTCTTCCCTCTCATCTTAACCCTGCTCTCCTGTTAAAAAAAAATGTTTTATCCTGGGACAAAGATAGTGAGCATTCACTTTGTCCATGCATCTCATGCACTTATATATCTCAACAGAGTAATTCAACAAGATTTCATGTTCCGGGGGAGTCACGTGATGGAGTAGTGGCCGGTAGGGTAAAACCAGCCCTCTCAAGAAAAAAATTCAAGAAAAGACAAAGTTCAATAAATATAAAATATAAGAAATAAAAGATAAAGTTGCAGAGAAGAGAAAGAAGATGGTACCCAAGAAGGAAAAGTAAAAACAACGGGCAAAAAAGAAGAAAAGTCACTGGAAAAGAAAGAAGGAACAGGGAGATGTGGTGGTGAAGAACGTCTGTTCTCCGAGGTTGGTATTGGCCCTGCGTAGTTGCGACCCCCCCGACTGGTCGACTGAAAAATGGCTCTCTGAGCCAAACAAAAGTGTGCAACTGTGCATACACGAGGTAAAAGAAAACAACGACGGGAGGGGGGCTCAGCCAAGGAGCGGCCAACCATGGCGCAACCAGCTGAGGGACGCCCGACACCAGGGCTCTCAGCTGGAAGATGAGGAAGGCAGCAGGAGAGGGAGTGAGGTACCAGGCGAGAAAGAAAGTCGACGGGGTGAACGGCAAGAGGAGCAGCATCAGGAGGGCCGACAGATGAGCAGCCCAGGAGAGGACCAACAGCAAGAGGCCCAGCAGGAAGAGACCCAACAAAGTGATATAAGCAACTCATGAGGAAAATCAGAAGAGACACAGATACAAAGAAGAGAAAAAGACACAAACACAGATTCAGACACAGAAGAAGAGGAAGATGAAGACCAAGATCTTCACAGAGAAATAGAAGGTAAAACAGATGGACAGAATATAGATAAAGCTTTTTTTCAAGAACAAATGAGAGCATTAAAAGAATGGTTGTCATTAGAGTTTAGTCCAATTAAAAGAACAGAAGATAAAATGCAAAGATTAGAACTAGTCATGACAGAAATAAGGAAAAGAGTAGAGAATGTGGAAGAACGAGAAACGGCTGTAGAAATGGAAGTAAACAACAAGGGGAAAATTGGAAGAAAGTGACAAAAAAATTAAAGAGAAACAAGAGTTGTTAGTTCAGAAAATTGATATGTTGGAAAATTATAGTAGACGAAACAACATAAAAATAGTAGGCCTGAAGGAAGATGAAGAAGGCACATATATGAAGGAATTTATAAAAAAATGGATCCCGAAGGTCCTGGGAATGACAGAAATGCAGGAAGAAATGGAAATAGAAAGGGCACACAGAGCAGTAGCTCCGAAACAACAGATATATCAAAAACCAAGATCCATCTTAGTAAAATTTTTGACTTGTACAACAAGAGAAAATATATTGGAGAGGGCAAGGAATAAAATTAGAGAAGATAATAAACCATTTGAATACAAGGGTCAAAAAGTATTTTTTTTACCCTGACATAAGTTTAGAACTCTTAAAGAAGAGGAAGGAGTTTAATACAGCAAAATTGATCCTATGGAAAAAAGATTATAAATATTTATACCCGGGGAGCAAAACAGACTGTTCTCGGATCCGAAGGAAGCACAAGAATTCGCAGAGCATTTACAGGACAGAAGAAGAGATGAAGAGATGTAATAAGAATGAAGAACAGTGATAAAGTATATATAAAGATGTAACAACAATGTATATGTAAAGAACTAAAGAGGGAAAAGAGAAGGGAAGTAAGGAGAAAAAAGGGAGAGCTTTGTTATATGTGTAAAAAAAATGTTTTCTGGGTGGGGTTGGGGGTGGGTAGAAGAGAATAACCGTCACTGCAAAATCAGTTGACGCTTGCGAACAAGATCGCAATCCAAATGGAAAGGGAAGTTGTGGTTGCCCGGCAAGGGATAAAGGGCAACTCAGAAAAGGGAGGGGGCATTTGTGGTTAAGGTAATATTGTGTATGGGAATTGTTGGAGTATTTTATGTTTTAAATGTGTTGTCATACATTGAGTTTAAAAAAGGAAAACTAAGAGATAAAAATGGGGAAAAGGGGGATGGTGGTGGTGAGGAAGCAGAAATGAGGTGTAAACAGGATATGAGATGGCCATGTTGAATTATATGACTATAAATATTAATGCAATACATAACCAAATTAAACAGGCTACTAAATTTACTGAAGAAATAAAAATAGATATAGCATTTGTGCAGGAAATGCATCTAACTAAAGTGGAACATAACAAACTAAAGAGAGACTGGGTAGGACACGTAGCGGAGCATCATATAATTCAAAAGCTAGAGGTGTAGCTATATTAGTTAATAAAAATGTACAGTCAAAATAGAGGAAGAGATAATAGATCCAGCAGGGAGGTATTTAATGATAAAGTGTCAGATATATTCAGAATTTTGGAATTTGCTAAATATATGTGCATCTAATGAAGAGGATCAAAAGTTTATGCAAGATTTTTTTGAAGATTGTATATTGATAGGAGGGGATTTTAACCTTAATTTGGATCCAATGTTGGATAAAACTGGACAAAAGACTAGCAAAAAGAATAAAGTGCCCAAATTTATGGTTAAATCAATGCAGAAAATGAAACATGGATATATGGAGGAGGCAGCACCCAAGGGAGAAGAAATACTCATATTATTCGAGTAGGCATAAAACATACTTAAGGTTTGATATGTTTTTGTTGTTGGCCCATATTCAAGTGAGAGTTAGGAAAACTAAATATAAAGCTAGGTTGCTATCTGATCATTCACCCCTGTTATTAGCAATAGAACTGGAGGACATCCCACCAAGAACATATAGATGGAGGTTAAACTCCATGCTACTTAAAAGGCAGGAATTTAGAGAGTTTATTGAACACCAAATTAAAATGTACTTTGAAATTAATACGGAATCAGTAAAAGACAAATTTATATTATGGGATGCAATTAAAGCTTTCTTTAGAGGACAGATAATAAGTTATGTAACTAAGATGAAAAAAGACTACAATCGGGAAACAGAACAGTTGAAAAGGGAGATAGTAAGTACAGAAAAGAAACTAGCAACAAGGGATGATATAACAAAAAGAAGAAAATTGGTGGACAAAAAAAAAACGAAGTATTACAAATGTATAAGGTGGAGAAGAACATAATGAAAATAAAGCAAAAGTATTACGAACTAGGAGAAAAAATACAAAATATTAGCCTGGCAACTTAAAACAGAACAAGCTAAAAGAACTGTATTAGCATCAAGGAAAAAGAACAAACAAATTACATATAATCCAATGGAGATTAATGAAAACTTCAAGGAATTCTATGAAGAATTATACCAAACTAAGAATGAGAGGAAAGATGATAAAATAGGAGAGTTTTTAGCTAAAATTGAACTGCCAAAATTGCAAGAAGAGGAACAAAGCAAACTGATAAAACCATTTGAAATAGAGGAAGTACAGGATATATTAAAAAAGCTGCCGAACAATAAAACGCCTGGAGAGGATGTATTCCCAATAGAATTCTATAAAACATTTAAAGAGTCATTAATTCCTCCTCTCCTGGAAGTAATGAACCAGATAGAAGAAACACAAAACTTTCCAGATTCATGTAAGACAGCAATAATTACAGTAATACCAAAGACAGGGAAGGATCCACTAACACCAACATCATATACATCAATGTCTCTACTTAATTCAGATTATAAGATAATAGCAAAATTATTAGCAAACAGATTGGCCGATTGTGTACCAAAAATAGTAAACAAGATCAAACTGGATTTATTAAGAAAAGACGAACAACGGATAATGTCTGTAAATTTATTAATCTAATTCATGCAGTTCAAGGAAATAAGAAGCCAACAGTGGCTGTTGCTTAAGATGCAGAAAAAAGCCTTTGACACGGTAGAATGGAATTATTTATTCAAAGTATTACAGAGGTTCAATCTACCAGAAAAATATATTAATTGGATTAAAGCATTATATAATGGACCGTTGGCGAAGGTAACAGTAAAATTATATGTATCGAACCAATTTAAATTAAGTAGGTCAACTAGGCAGGGATGTCCATTATCTCCCTCACTGTTCGCTTTAGTAATATAACCATTGGCAGAACTGATAAGAACAGAAAATAAAATAAAAAGGATAAAAATAAAGGAGGAGTATAAAATCAGCTTATTTGCAGATGACATCATAGTATACTTAACAGAACCAGAGGTATCAGTAAAAGAATTACATAAGAAATTGAAGGAATATGGAGAAATATCAGGGTACAAGATCAAGTAAATAAAAATGAAGTGATGCCAATGAGCAACGCAGATTATACAGAATTTAAAAAAGAACCACCATTTAAATGACAAACACAAGCAATCCGATACCTAGGGATCAGGTTGGATAATAACTTAAGCCACTTGTACAAACTAAATTATCAGCCACTAATAAAGAAATTGCAAGAAGACTTAGAACATTGGAAAGAATTACCACTAACATTGATAAGGAGGATAAATTGCATTAAAATGAATGTCTTCCCAAGGATACAATACTTATATCAATCGTTGCCAATTCCCTTAACAGAGAAATTCTTTAATGAACTAAAGAGAATAATAAGGAAATTCTTGTGGAAAGGGGGGAAACCGAGGGTAGCGTTAGATAAATTAACAGAGAGGTATAACCAAGGTGATTTGCAGTTACCAAACTTTAAAAATTATTATAGAGCCGCACAATTAAGGTATTTATCAGATTTTTACCAGACAAGGGAAAAACCAGACTGGACTAAGATAGAACTAGATAAAATAGGGGAGAAGGTACCGGAACATATACTTTATAAGTTGGATGAAAAGCACAATATAAAAGCTCACCAGTATTCATCATTTACTCAATATATGGAAGAATATTCACTTAAAAAGGAAAAAAACGAATTACCAAATACCAAAATTGTTATTGACACAAAACCCACTAATCCCTTTTACAATAGATAACATTTCCTTTAGAGAATGGGAGAGAAAAGAAATCAAAAGAATAGAAAATTGTTTTTTTGGGAAATAATTTATTAACATTTCAACAGTTAAAGAACAAATATGGAATAACTCATGGTACAATGTTTGCATATCACCAACTGAAAGCTTATTTAAAGGATAAATTGGAAAACAGACTGAGATTACCAGAACGAAGCAGCTTTGAATATGTGATTACAGACACAATGATAATTAAAAGATTTATAACAAACGTACATTAAGCTGCAAGATAAGGAAAATTATGAAATAAGCTATAAACCTAAACAAAAGAAGGAAAAGGATTTAAACATAAAGATAAAAAATGAAGCATGGGAAAAGTTATGTTCTGGGACTATGAAGAATACAATAAACACAAGGTTATGCATGATACAGTGTAATTGGTTATCATGCCTCAAAAGTTAAAAGAATGGGATCCAACATTATCAAATAGATGTTTTCGCTGTAAGAAGTACAATTTGGAAGAACAGTACAATTTGGGCATGTACGAAAGTGAAAAGGTTTTGGGAAGATCTAAATCAGATATTAAATAAAATCACAAAAAATAACATACCAAATAATCCAGAGATCTTTCTTCAAAGTAATATAAGTAGTAAGGAATTAGGCCTCAAATTGGATAAAGCGCAAAAAAGATTTATTATGATAGCCTTAGCAGTAGCAAAAAAAATCTAATGTCAACTTGGAAAATGAAAGAGAGCCTGAGAATACAGCAATGGTACATGGAAATGAATAAATGTATTCCATTGAAAAAAATAACATATAATTTAAAAAATAAAGTCACATTATTTGAACAAATTTGGGAATCATACATGGAACATAACAGAGAGGGCTTGCCTCGGACCTCCACCCTCTAAATTGATAAGAAGACACATTTTTCTTGTTTATTTTTCATTGTGTGAAGATATTGTTTCATGGTTTTATTGTATTGTGTATGTTGAATATTTATTGGTTTTGGAGGGGGGAGGGAAGGGGGCAGGGAGGGTAGGGGGGAAAAAAGGGAGAAAATGACACTGTGTATATTTAATGAGAAATATTTTGGTCGATATGGTTCACGGTGCGAAAAATAAAAAAATTTATTAAAAAGATTTTATGTTCCATAAAATAAAGAACTAGTCTATTTAGCCTCTCCCTGAAACTCAAGCCCTCAAGTTCCAATAACATCCTGGTCTAATAGCATCTCATCTTTATCCTTTTCAATGGAATTATATCCTTCTGATGGCTGGCTGACCAGAACAGCACACAGTACTCTAGGCTGGTTTCACCAATGTCTTGTATCATGATGGGCCAACATTTGCACTCATTATCCTGCACAATGAAGCCAAGCACACCAAATGCCTCCCTTACTATCCTGTTAACCTGAATCACTACTTTCAGTGGACAATGCATCTATACTCCTAGGACTTTCTCCTCTTCACACTCTCCAGGGTTCCACCACTTAATGTTGTAGAAAAAACTCTAGTTGTAAATTTCCTACTCATTGCTACGTGTAATGAACTCCAGTTAAGAGTACCATCTCTCCAGACTGCTGAGTTGAAGTGAATTAATACCACCCGGTATCACAAGTTCACCTGATCTCTATGGCCTCAGCTTCCTGCTGTTCTGACATTTTCAAATCAAACTGCCTGAGTAACCCGACTCCAATTGCCAGGTGCAGTCTTCAGATAAAATCCCCGTTGAAGTCTGTTACACTATGCAAGTCCTGTTCTGGTTTGACTTTCCAAAAAGCAACACTTCTTACTTGCCAGAGTTAAATTTCATTTGCCACTCCTTAGCCAACTTTCCCAATTTATATACACTCTATTGTAAACTTAGATATCCTTCCTCACAATCCACCATACCGGTGGTTTTAAAACTGCCCCCCTAAACTCACATTCCACTTTAAGTAATCCCTATGGCATCGGGATTGCTTAAGGTGGTATGTGAGTGGGAAGGGAAGGTTGAGAACCACTACTCTAGACTCAATTGTTACTGAAATATTTTGCTTGAGAAAAATTGTCAGTGGGCCACTTCCTTTGGAGTTATGAAACCGTGCACATAACGAGTTAATTAGGTACGATTAAAACAGTGGCTTTCAAACTTTTTCTTTCCACCCATATACCACCTTACTGATCACAGAGCGCCTGTGGCATCGGGATTACTTAAAGTGGTATGAGTGGAAGGAAAACCAACAATTTTGGTCTTGGCTACAAATTTGCTAACTACATTGTCATCCATATAATTAACATAGATTACAAACTACAGGGGGCCCAACTCTTTTAGAAATAAGTGTGAATGGATTGTTTTTCCTAACTGATTTGTAACACTTCTGACACAGCAGTTATATAAAATATACCTATCAATTGTGGTTGATTATGCAAGATAAAAAGCAACTCAATGCAATTAGTAGTATGCAATTTATCAAAATGTCACAATGCTTTTTCTAATTAAACCTGTGAAATCATAGTTCCTTGGAGTATTTGCTTCAGTCTATTATTAATCTCCATAAATTTGCATTTATGCCTTTCAAAATCTGGCTGCTGTGCCTTGACTGACCACTACTCCTTTTACAAAGAGATCCCTCTAAATTGACGTGTGAACGACCCGTATTTAAAGCAAGGTCAGGTTGGATTGGAGCGTTCACACTGAACCTTTTACTGCGACCTTTTACATAGGGGCTGGGCATCCCAGTCCAAAAGGAGGTGGGACCTGCAGCACTACATCATTGCCATCCCAGGAAGACGGGTAACCTTTTACACAGGAGCCAATGTGAAACATTTCAGCTCTAATACTTGGAGGATTAAGTACCGGGATGAAAATTATCCCCTACCCCCCACCCCCCCCATCCCGGTTTCATCACATTCACACAGTTAAGTGAAGAGGTTAAAAGGCAGTTAATTACTATCTTTCAAGGGCAGTGTAAAAGCCCCTAAGGTTATTCTGCATGCTGGAATCTTCTTACATTCCCATCCTAAGTTCACTAACTCAGTTTATCAGACAAATTACAAATATATTTGAAGAGAATCACTCAATATTGAAATTGGTCTCCTAGCTGTCTGTAAGGTGGCTCTGAATGGGTCAAATAATTTTGTAAAATAAATGGTTAGCTTACTGCCTTACAAGCACCTTGATTACTCTTTGCACTGTCTTGTTTCCATCTGATGACCTGGTTCTCCAGTCTCTACTTAAAGAATGGTCATTTGTAAAAGGTCACAGTATTTTTCAAGAAACAATGTTTATGATTATCGGAGCAGTTTTAAAAGCATGCAAGATTCTCATACTTGACATACCTGTTATTGCTTTCACAAATTCTCTGTCCTGTTACAAGTAAAAAGAGCAATAATTCAGAAATTGTTTCACTCCTTTAAACTAAAAATAATACTTAATAAATTGCATAAAAATGATCGACTTACCATCAGGGATATCTACATCGCACTAAAGAAAAAGAAAAAACATAAGTGTTCCAAACGTCTCTATACTTGAGGGGAAGAATTTTGACGCATTCTGCCATCTTTTTTTTTGCTGTCATTTGAAGGGGTTGGGGAAACCTTGGAGAAAGTGTATGAACACTTCTTTCCAAAGGTTTACATGAATTACTGACACTCGTCTTTTAAATTACAACAAGAAATTGGGAGAAAACCATAAAAATTTTAATAATTTAAAGATCGCAAAGTCTAATCTTGTTCATTCTTTGGCAGTTGTGACTTACCACAAAAGTATTCACCAAGGAGCCTGGGAAAATAAAAGAAAGATGGTGTAAAAGATGGAACTTTTTTTTTAAATTCAGATGGACCTTGATAAAATAGAAATTTCTTCTGTGAATTTTGCATGCCTGAGAGTGACTCTTAACCAAAACATTGGTCTATCTGAGCAGCTTCCAGTCCGAGAAAGGTGCAGTAAAAGTCCAAAAATCAGAATACCAGAAATCTGGACAACCTGAGAATTCTGACTTCTCAAAAATTTTTAAACTTTTAAAATATAGCAGGCTTTTGTTGTGTGTGTGTGTGTGTGTGTGTGTGTGTGTGTGTGTGTGTGTGTGTGTGTGACGCATGTGTAAGTGCCACAGAAGTCGTGGAAATGAACAAATAATTTTTTTGTACTTTGTATTTTATATGAAAAAAGTTTCATTAATAAACTATCAAAATTTAACTGTTAATCTCTTCTTTATTTTCCTTAAATTTGAATTTTAAAAATACTGCCCGAGAATCTGGCAAATCCGAAAACTTGGACTGACCTGATCCCCAAGCAGTCCAGATTTTAGGACTTTTACTGGAGACTAAAGGAGGGGTATGGATTGGGAGATTTAAAGGCTGGCTGCCAGAAATCTTTTCCAAAGGCGTTGTTGTGGATTACACTAATTTACATTATACCACCAACCACGCCTTGACAGAAGCCACTGATTTAATAACCCAATCTCTGGGCCCTGGTAAAGACTATCACCATGCAGTAAGCAAAATGTAAAATGCAAAGATCCCACAACTCTTTAGAATCAGGAATAATCGTGTGATTTTTTTTTCTCTCTGTTTCTCTTTGGCATTTAATTTCCTCAAAAACTTGGGAAACTTTGGGATTGCTTTGTGAATACAAAGATGCAGTAAAAGTTTGTGACAGGTGCATTGCAAGATTCTGAGGCAAAATTAAATCAAAAACATGCCTCGTTTGGTTGCAGGATAAGTTCGCCTGAAGAAAAAGCTTATTATTCTCTCTGAATTATTACAAACCTCATAAACATGTATGGGGCACACTATCCAAGTGTCTTTATGTTGCACAAGACAATCCCCTTATAATTTGACATTCTTTTAGTCTCTGGGATTCAACATTCATAATTCTTGGAAATCCCAACATTAGTTAAAAAGTTATGAGAGCATTATTACAGTAAAACCTCTAGTATCCAGCACCTGTGGGGATTGACATGCCGGATAAGTGCATTTTCCGGATGCTTGAGACATTCTTACATGCGCGAGTGGTGGATGGGCAAACTAACTGAGTCATGCCGATTTTAAACCATTTTTTTAACCAGTTGTGTGAATTCCAGATACCAGGGGTCTTACTTGAATTTGCAAGCTTGATTCATGATTCTTTCTTAATTGTATAAGTATGCATCCATGAATCATTTATCAATGGAGTAGAATTCCTTTGCTGAGGAATAAAGCTCATACTCATAGAAAACTAATGATAATTATGAATGAATCTGTATTGCTCACAGGGTTTTAAAATATGGATGTCCAATTATTTTATCAGTGATTGTTATATCGCATGTTATACAAAAATAAGCCTACCACTTGTAAGTATGACTATGAGAGTCAAAGGACAAATCCATTCACAAATCATCTTCTGCCCCATTTTTGAGAAGCTGTAGTTCTTTCCAAATCAAATTCAGCTCTCCATCCTGCAAAATAAAGTGTTCACATTTCTCTTACCCATTAAAAGTAACTAAAGCATACAGTTGATGTGGAAGAATATGAGAGCAATTGTGGGAACATAGAAATCGAAGAACTATGACTATACACCACACTTGTTGCTCAATCCAAGACATTAACGATGTTTATTATTTGTTATAAGATCTTACATCTATGAAAGCACGTCTCAATGGATAAAATAATAAAGCAGTATTCTATTCATGATTTTAGAATAGCAATTGTGAATAATATATAATGTCCTCGGAGCTAAATATTTTCTTTGCTCTAATTTCCATAGTAAATATCGATACTATTTTCATTTGAGTGGGATGGTCAATTTAAGATAAATCAAGCTGCAAGCTTTGGAGACTGACTGTGGGCTGACAGGCTGGAGACATTATCTACTTGTGAAGAGAGAGGAAGGCCCTGGAACACAGGTGCAGAGATTATGTGACCAACATATTAAAGAAACAGTGCACTGATCAGGGGCCATTTTAAGGAAGCAGCACTTAGAAAAGCATCTCTTTGAAGTAATAGTGTGCTAGTGGCCTCGTGCAACAATGGACAGTTTGTCTGATTTCTCCCTGTAAGGGGGATGAGTGTGCCCCATCATGGCAAATGAAAAGTCACTTCTGAAGGAAATTGTTGTCACTTTGGACTGACCCACGAAAGGGTTCTGGAAGCTTTGTGAAAGCCACTCATCTGAAATGGCATTGGCTACATAAAGGCACTTCTTGGGAAGCAACTCAACAAGGATTTTGTAAATTTACAACAGTCTGTCAATCCTGACTCTCCCAATTCATTCATAAACATTTCTTTGCATCAATTTAAGAGTCTTTGTGTCAACACTGGATTTCTGAGATTGGATTTTGAACTGATGTTCCAGAATTGGGCCTGAAATGTTCCAGAGATGTTTTGAGATATTTTACATGTGCTCGCATGCGCACACATACACACACACATACACACACACACACACACACACACAGTTGTGCATAGTTGGAGGTTAAGCTTAGATAAGTTAGATAAAGTGTTATATATTTGGTGATTAATAAATTAAAATATTATTTTAAATATAACACTGTCTTGGCTAATTTCTATTGCTGCTGTCTGAGTAGATACAAAATATACAATAGGAATGAAGTAAAGATTGATAAGGAATCTGTCTCAACCCTCAAATGGTGTTGATCACAATTAACAAGGTTTAGTCTTTATATAGCAGCATTGGTACTTCACAAAAAATCAAGTCAAGGGCCGAGTTTCTTCTGCAATGGACTTCCATTTGGATCATTGAACATTTTCCATTATTTATACTGTAAAAGCACAATGCAAGACCTTCATACAAAACAAACACAACAGACAAAATTGCTGAAGGAACTCAGCAATTCACGCAGCGGCCTTGGAAACCAATATATAGATATGTACTTAGGAATGTACAAATCCCTTGAATTGTTCTGCCAGATCATGACTAATCTGAGTATAAACACAAAACTCCCATGGCGGCTCTCTGTCTTCCTTACGGTACACAATTTTGTGTACGTTATATTCTAAATGTAGTATCACGTGACAACAATGGGACCTTCGCCTCTACTGTTACTGACTGCACCTCTTCGCATCTTGTCTTTTTTATGGACTCTATTCCTTTCCTTCAATTCCTCCACCTCCTTTAGCCTCTGCTCTCAGGATAAGGTCTTCCATTCCGGAACATCCGAGGTCCTCCTTTTTTAAAAAAAAAATGGCTTCCCCTCTAATGCCATCAACTTAGCCCTTATCTGCTTTTCCTCTATTGCCCACATATCTAGCCTGGCCCCCTCAACCCCGAATTGCAACAAGGACAGGAATCCCCCTCCCCGACCTCAATTCCACAATTTCTACAACGTGATACCAGACACATCTTACCCTCTCTTCCCCTATCTGCCTTCCTCAGGGACCATTCCCTCTGGGATTCCCTCATCCCTTCCCACTAATCACCCCCTCAGAACCTACCCCTGTGATCATAAGTAATGCTACATTTGCACCCATACCTCCTTTCTCACCACCTTGTGGCCCCAAACAGTCCTTCCAAGTAAAGCAACACTTCACTTGTAAATCTACAGGAGACACCTACTGAATCTGAGTATAATTATTCTTGTCGTTCCATCAGGGAGATTGGACAGAAACTAGGAGATCATTTTGTTGAACACCTTCACTCTGTCTGCTGTATAGAAAGGGACATCCCAGTGGCCAACCATTTTAATTCCACATACATTCTTCGATGTTCCTTCATGAAGCAATTCCTCACACTATCTGGATTAGGGTGGAACCTACAACTTCACTCAAGAATTTTACTTGAACACAATGACTCCTCTTGTAGTTTAGCAGATACTGCCAGTTAAAATAAATTAGAAATTGTGACTTCCTTTCAATGCAAGTTTGTGGGAAAGTGACAGATGGCTTTAAAGTCAGAGTAAAAATGCCTTCGGTTTCTTTCGCAGTTTGTTGAAAGGGAATCGCATGTGGCTTTTAAAATTTGTGAAACCTGCTGCTTATTTTAAGGAATTTTGAGGATTTGAAATTTTTTAATGTTAGCCTTTGGGGGAAATTTCAGAGCCTTTTGTTACGTCTCTGTGTTACTTGGGAAGCTTCTTAAATAACTTAGATTCAAATAACAAAAGAAACTTACTGATGCCTTCCACCATCTCAGAAATTGTTCACACATTCACATATACATGCACCCCACAGTGCATGTACCCCACACCTCACTAGTTACTACAGTGAGAAGGGTGCATTCTTACGCGGTTACCAAATTGTTCACATTATCCTGACTATATAACATCCCTGCTTCTCAAGATAAAGAAAAAAGTGTTCTTTACAGCATCAACCCTTCCTCCTCTTTGCTGTGGGTGAGTCTGCATAGATAAGGATTTAGTTTGCATCCTTGTGGCTTCGAAGATTTTGCCTGTATCCATAGCTTTGGCTGGCTTCAAGCTATCCTTCCCTATAAGACACTTTTGCACTTCGGGATGGGCACTCCCCATATAATTTGATCAACTAATCTTTCCTCTATATCCTTAAACCTGCATTTTGCAGCAACAATTTTTAGTCGCGCGAGGACGTTATCAACAGTTTCATCAGTCTCTTGCATCAAGCCTTGAAATTCATAGCGTTTAATTCTACGATTAGACCTGGGTTCAAGGTGGGAAGCAAACTTTGCAAATATCTGCTTTGCATCATTTTTCTCCACCTCTGTAAGCTCCCAGTTATTAAATAAGTCAAGGCCTCGCTCCCCTGTCCAGAGAAGTATATAACTGATGTCCTCCTCTGCTGTTGTACTTTTAAAACAGCTTTTGAATGCTAAATTGCACTTCTGCTAAAATCTTTTAAACGATTCAACAATGTCTTCAGCCTCCCAGCCCATTGCTGGGTGAACTGCTGTTGCACCAGCCATTTTTTTTTCAGTAATTTTTTTTTTCTCTCTCTTCTCCCCCTTAGTATTTTCATGACTTACAATCAATTGTATGGCTTTATTCCTGTCCCCTTAGACCGCTTATTTAAGAAGTTTCCCAAGTAGCCCAGAGTCATAATGAACGGGAATGGGAGTTTGCAATGATTTTGTCAGTAAGACTTTAAGGTTAATTTAACTTTAATGTTTGGGGAAAGAGTACTTTCATGAGTTCCTCAGAAAATATTACGAGCTATTTTAAGACAAAACATAGGGAAAGTAGCTGCAATATTAAGATGAACACTGTGGAAAGCCCAAAGCTCTCTTTCAATACATTTTATTTCTCTGTAAGTAACCCAGGAGAAAATCCTGCTCCAAAACTTGCACCAGGTCCTCTCCATGAACCTCAACTTTTACCCTTCAATCCAATTTCTCTACAAATCCCGACTTCACCTTGCAGTGTATTTTATAAAGCAGTTGTCCGTTCAATAAAGCCTCTTAAACATCAAACACGGTGCCTCCGCCTTACCTTTCAATCCCTAAGTGGGCGCTTTTATTTCTTGATGACCGCTGTCTACCAGTAAATCCCAAACTTCCAGTTCGCAATCACCCTTCCAAGTTGACCAAGGGACCCGTGAGGGAAATGTTCCGGCTCCCTATGCGTTACAAATTAAACCCTGTTACTAACTTCGTGCCGAGTTTGGGGGGGGGGGGGGGGGGGTCCTCCCAGCAGAAATCTCTACTTACAACTTGGTTTGAAATTTTAAATGTTCACCACGAGCACAAGTGGGAGAAATGCGACTCACCTTCTCTGGAGCTGAAAGGATGATGTGATCAATGTCCGAGAAAAGGACGCCGAGTGTTTTCATTCAGGTTGGGTGGGGTTTCGGAACGTCAGGACGAGCTGTTTTGCGAGAGTGACAATGGGAAAGAAGACAAGAATTACAAGTTCCATTCACTAGTCTTTCTAAACTTCCTGCTACATTCAGCTACCATGGTGAAACTGGCAGGTTGCTCAAGCTGGCCCTGGCTGGATAACTTCAATTTTTAAAAATAAATGTGTTAATAAACTTGCCTTCCTTTTCTTCATTTGGTTTTCATTATCTTCTTGTTTTGGGGTGTGGGGGTTCTGGCTGGGCAAGTTTCCCTTCAGTCCTTGATGAGACTCAGCTCCCCCCAGGTCTCAGTTCAGGAGTGACTGGGCTGGGGTCAATGGAGCATCACTGCCAAGGCAAATTCTCTTCCTTAAAATAAAACGGTGGTCAGGACCATTATTGGAGGGCCAACAGTAAATAAACAAAAAATAGACTGGGTACAGGCATTCTGTTGTACAACGGAAGAAGGCTGTTTAATTATGGTGTCCATGCCATAAAAGCAGAGTGGGGGCAGTGTGTCTCATTGGTGAGGAATAACATTAGAAGAGAGATGACAGAGGATCAGAAGATATGGAATCATTGGGGGGTTGAGTTAAGAAATGGCAAGGGTAAAAAGATACTGTTGGCAGTTATTATACAGACCAAACAATAACTGGGATGTGGCCAATAAACAGAAAAGGTGTGTCAGAAGGGCAATGTTATGGTGGTCATGGCGGAGGGTGGCGGGGGGGGGGGATTTTAACATGCAAGTAGATGGGTAAACCAGGTCGGGACTGAATCTCAAGGGAAGAAATTTGTAGAATGATTATGAGATGGTTTCTTAGAACAGGTTGTGGCTGCACTGACCAGAGAAATGGATTGGGTATTGCGTAGGGAACCCTGAGGAGGCAGTGATCATAAAATGATAGCATTCACTCTGCTGTTTGAGAGGGAGAATCGATATAGTATTGGAACAAAAGGGATGACAGAGATGAACTGGAAAAACTTGAATGAAAAGGCACACCAGCAATGGGTGGAGTTCCTGTGAAAAACAAGGAAGTGCAGGACAGATATATTCCAAAAAATGTGGAATATTGGAAGGGAAAAATGACACAACTGTCACTGATAAGAGAGGTCAAGGTCAAAGAAAAGGAGTACAAGGAAGCGACAAGGAAGATGAAGGACTGGGAAGCTTTTAAAAAGCATTCAGAATGAGAATTAGAATTTATTGTCATGAATAAGTCATGAAATTCAGTGTTTTGCGGCAGCGCTATGGTGCAAATATTCACATCATAACCATCTTATGTCATTATATAAAAATAATAATGTATGAAGAGTAAGGCAGTTCATTGATTGCTCAAGAATCTGATGGCAGCGGGGAAGAAGTAGTCTTTTGTGCCGTTGAGGGCTTGTCTTTAGACTCTTGTACCTTTTTCCCTATGGTAGCAGAGTGAAGAAGGCATGGCCTAGCAGGTGGGGAGTCTTTGAGAATAAAGGCTTCTTTTTTAAGGCACCACCTCATGTAAATGTCCTCGATGGGGTGAAGTCTGGTGCCTGTGATGTTGCAGGCCAAGTTAACAACCCTCTGGAGTGTATTCTTGTGCTGAGAGTTGGCACCTCCATACCAGGCAGTGAAGTCACCAGCCAGAATGCTCTCCACAGAACACCTGTAGAAGTTAACAAGTCTTTGGTGACGTACCGAATCTCTTCAGACACCTCATAAAGTATAGCCGCTGACGAGCCTTCTTTGTGATTACATGCAAGTGCAGGTTTCAGGACAAATCCTCAGAGATGTTGACACCCAAGTATTTGAAGTTCTTGATCTTCTCCACTACTGAGCCCTCAATGAGGACTGGGTCATCTTCCCCTGACTTCCTCCTGTCGTCCACAATCATCTATTTGGTTTTGCTGACATTGAGCGCAAGGTTGTTGTCATTACACCATTCAATGAGCCGATCTATCTCTCTCCTGTACGCTTCCTCATTGCCATTTGTTATTCTGCCAACAATGGTGGTGTCATCAGCAAAGTTGTAGATGGCTTTGGAATTGTGCCTAGCCACAGAGTCATGTATACTGAGTAGAGCAGGGGGCTAAGCATGCATCCTTGGGGAGCCCCTGTGTTGATAATCAGTGAGGAGGAGTCATTGTTCCCGATTCATACTGACTGTGGTCTTCCAATGAGAAAATCAAGGATCCAGTTGCAGAGTGGGGTATAGGAGCCTAGAGTTTGTAGCTTCTTGAACAGCACTGAGGGAATGATGGTATTTTAGGCCGAACTGTAGATGATGAAGAGCAGCCATATGTATGAATTACTGTTTTCGAGGTGATCCAGAGCTGAGTGAAGAGCCAGCAATTTTGCATCTACTGTGGAACAATTGTGACAGTAGGAAAATTACAGTGGGTCCAAATCTTTGCTTAGGTTACATGTTAATTCTGGCCATGACCAGTCTCTCAAAACATTTCATCACAGTAGGAGTTAGTGCTACTGTGTGGTAGTTGTTGAGTCAGCTCACACTACTCTTCTTGGGTACCAGGTTGATTGATGCCCTTTTGAAGCAGGTGGGAACTAAAAAGTTCATCAGGAATGAAAAGATGTGCTTTGAAAGGAGGCTAGCAAATTACATCCAGAAGGATACTTTTTTTTGTATAAAGGCAAATAGAAAAATGACCAATAGAAAATGATGCTGGAGATAAGGAGATGGCAGAGGAACTGAATTAGTATCTTGAATTAGTCTTTACCATGGAAGACATTAGTAGCACAGCAGACTTTCAAGGGTGTCAGGGAAGAGAAGTGAGTGCAGTCAGGTGAAGTTGAAAGATCTAAATGTAGATAAGTCTCCCGAACCAGATGGAATGCACCCTCGGGTTCTGAAAGAAGTAGCTACATAGATTGTGGAGGCATTGGTAATAATCTCCCAAGAATCATTAGATTCTGGCCTGGTTCTGGAGAATGGGAAAATTGCAAAGGACACTAGAATTTAAGGGAGGGAGGCAGCAGAAAGAAAATTATAAACCTGTTAGATTGACATCAGTGGTTGGGAAGTTGTAAGAGTCAATTGTCAAGGATGGAGTTATGAGTGCCTGGAGGTGCATGACAAGATAGGCCAAAGGGAAAATCTTGCCTAACAAACCTACTGCAGTTTTTTGAGGAAACCACAAGCAGATTAGACAAAAAACATGCAGTGGATGTTGTACATTTGGATTTTCAGAACGCTTTTGACAACACCTGAGGCTGTTTCACAAAATGGGAGCCCATGGAATTACAGGAAATATATTAGAACGGCTGATCACCATGAAACAGAGAGTGGGAAGAGAGGGATCCTATTCTGGTTGGCTACTGGTCACCAGTGATGATAGTGATGGGGCCACCTCTTTTTATCTTGTATGTAATGATTTTGATTCTGTAATGAATAGCTTTGTGGCAAGGTTTGCAAATCATACAAAGATAGGTGGATGGAAAGGCAGTGATGAGGAAACTACGAGGCTGCAGGGAGACTTAGATAGTTAATGAGAATGGACAAAGAAGTGGCAAATGAAATACAATGTTGGAAAATTTATGGTCATGGATTTTTGGTAGAAGGAATAAAGGGAAGACTATTATTTGGATGGGGAAAACTTTCAAAGTTCAGATGTGCAAAATGACTTGGGGTCCTCATGCTGAATACCCAAAAGGTTACCTTCCAAGTTGAGTCGGTGGTGAAGAAGGTGAACGCAATGTTGGCATTCATATCTAGAGGAATTGGATACAAGAGCAGGTATATGATGTTGAGGCTTTATAATGCGCTGGAATATGGGGTACAGATTTGGGAAGGATGTAATGGAATTGGAAAGAGTTCAGAGATTCTTTATAAGAATCATTCATTCCTGGAATGAAGGGATTAGTGTATGTGGAATGTTTGATGGCTCTTGGACCAATCCTTGGAGTTTAGAAGAATGAGGGGGGGGCACCTCATAGAAGCATTTGAAATGCTGAAGGCCCTAGATAGAGTGGATGTAGCAAAGTTGTTTCCCATGGAGGGGAGTCAAGGACAAGAGGGCACAACTTCAGTATTGAAGGACGCCCATTTAAAACAGAAATGTGGAGGAATTTCTTTAGCCAGAGAGTGGTGAAACTCTGGAATTTGCTGCCACCGGTGGCTGTGGAGTCCAGGTTGCTGGATGTATTTAAGGTAGAGATTGACAGCTGTATGAAGAGTCAGGATATCAAAGGTGATGGGGAGAAGGCAAGGGAGTGGGGTTGAGTGGGAGAATGGATCAGCTCATGATGGAATCGCAGGGTGGACTTGATGGGCCGAATGGCTGACTGCTGCTCCTATATCTTATGGTCCAATACTACAGTAACACAAAACTATGCAAGGAAACAACCTGACAGTTCTAAGGATGCTTTAAGCTTTCCATGGGCAATTAACAGTGTGCATGGCCACCCAGTTCATAAAGTTGAGCAGCACAGAAATAGACCCTTGGATCTAATTTCAACCAAATTGCCTTCTTGACCTAGTCCCATCCACCTAAAACCTTCCAGGCTAAATATCTTTTAAACTTTTCAATTCTACTCACCTCCGCTGTTTGTTACTTAAACACACCACCAAGTTTCCTTTCAGGTCCTTTTTAAATGCTTCCCCTACCCTGGGGAAAAATGATGGCAATTCAATCTTTTCTGCACGGAGTTTGTACATTCTCCCCGTGTCCATTGTCCCTGGGTGCTCTGGTTTCCTCCTACCCTTCAAATGGTACCGGGGTTGTAGGTCAATCAGGCGTAATTGCGCTGCAAGGGCTCGTGGCCAAAAGGACTTGTTACTGTGCTCTATGTCTAATTTTTTTAATTTTTTTCTCAATATTTTTATTAACATTGACATTTCACATGAAAAAATAGAGTCAAAAAGAAACATTACACTTAAATCATATAATTTCATCCAAGGTACCCTACATTTTCAATCAAATAAATTATATTGTATAAATATTTTATTATATAAAAAAAAGAAAATGTTTTAAATTTAAAAATTTATCTGTGGCCTTCATTATTATTTTATGTACCCCTCAGCAATCTACATTCAAAATTCTTGCCAATTAAAATCAGAACATACAAATTTATAAGATTTGAAAACAAAAAAAATATTATAAACAATAATATGCCTGAATTCTGATAAGATTTTAAGCCCAGTTACAGCACTTTTTTTCTGGCTCCTGTGCCTGTTCCATGTTTTCTAATATTCTCTTTGTATTTTTAGCATGGATATTATTTTTCTTTTGCCTTTGTATTGTAAATATCAGTGCAGAGAAGAACAGGTAACACACCTTGAAACCCATGCAAGTGTAGGACAGGAAATCACAACTAACTCACTGATGATCACAGAGTCGTCAGAGTGAGAAACTCCATTCTTGCATTTTGAGAGCCTGTCTGAGTGGAGGTCAAGAAACCAGTGCTCACAAAAATTCCTATCGGGTTGCAGCTGGAGTTTCAGGGTCCTTATGCATATTGAGAATTCAAATGTTGAGGTCCAATGCCAATGTTGTGCAGCTGTGGCAACAGGGAACTGAACACAATAGCACTGAAATGGCAAAATGAAAACTTGGCTGAATGGTGCACCAACAACAACTTCACACAATGTCATAAAAACCAAGGGCTACAGGAAAGGAAAACCAGAGGTATGCAATCCAGTGATTATTTCGGGGATTCGAGATGGAGAGGATGAGCAAATTCAATTTCTTGGGAGTTACTATCTTGGAGAATCTTTCCTAGACCCAACACCCTATTGGCATTGTGAAGAAAGCACGTCAGTGCCTTGATTTCTTCAGGAGTTTGTAGAGATTTGTAATAAAAGGTATTCAACATTTAATTATAAAATAGGCTTTGTTTTAGATAAATTTGCCCAGCTGTAGGCTATGGTAAGTGGTCTGAGCACATTTAAGATAGGCTAGTCTATGATGTTTGCTCGGCGCGGTATTCTTTTCGGCACGATTTTTCGACTGACAATGGGTTTATCAGAATGCAATCCCATCGTAAATAGAGGAACACCTGTAAAGTCTTTAAAATATTAGATGGATTGGGTTCTGGAACATTGATTAAATAATTTTTAGTCTAAATTAGATAGATAAGGCAGTGTAAATTGTTTGGTGCTAAAATACTTTTGAACATGTTACCTGTACTAGGTTTGCTGCGAGCCCTTGAAATCCACATGAAAACATTCCTGCAAATTAAAACCTTGCAAATTATGGAGGGCATGGGATTGAGTCAGAGTTCAGGACAGTATTTATTTGCTTGGCTGCTTTTTTGAGACCAAGTGGTAAATCCCAGAATTTATTTTTTAGTTTTATTTGTCTTTTCTCTGTTGCCTCTCCCAGAAGGTCAAGTGAACGCAAAAAGGAGTATGGGATTGGTCATTGGTGGGGTGGTTTTAGACTATGAAGAGCCTTCTCCTCTGCTTTGACATACAATTGCATATTTGTAAAATAAAGTGTAGAAGTATTTCCACTGGTCAATTAACTGGTTAAACCAAGTTTTCTTTTATTTGTGTTGCTTCCCCGGAGAGCAAATTTTTTAAAATTGAGAAAATACCTTGAATTTTCTTGCCCATAAATCTAAGATGAGTTAAAAGAAGCAATCAAGGAAGTAGAAAACAAATAAATTTTAAAAGGAGTGTGGATCACTGCCTGGTATGGAGGTGCCAACCCTCAGGACAAGAATAAACTCAAGAGGGTTGTTAACTCAGCCTGCGACATCACAGGCCCCAGACCTCACTCCATCGAGGACATCTACAAGAGGTGGTGTCTTAAAAAAGCAGCCTCAATCCTTAAAGACCCCACCACCACCTAGACAATGCCCTCTTCACTCTGCTACCATCTGGAAAAAGGTACAGGAGCCTAAAGACGAGCACTCAATGGCAGAGGGACAACTTTTTCCCCTCTGCCATCAGATTCCTGAATAATCTTACTTTTTGTGCACTACTATTTTAATTTTTTTATTTATAGTATTGTTGTAAGATGGTTCATAATATGAATGTTTGCACTACACTGATTCCTCAAAACACTGAATTTCATGACTGGTTCATGACAATAAATTCTGATACTGATATATTTTAGAAACAAAAAATGACAGAGCAAGGACAAAAGAATGGTAACAATGATAACTTATGGGTCAAAAGGATACTTTTTCTATTCTCAAGTGACAGACTGGTTGGTTTGGATCTATGGCACATCACATATTTAGCAAGAAAATCCACCACTAAAGACAAGGGCAGAGAGGAAGGAGTCAATTCAATCAGTCCATGTACACCCAGGTCAAAAACATATCAAGGATGTAGGTCAATCAGGTGTAATTGCGTGGCACGGGCTTGTGGGCCGTATTGGCCTGTTAGCATGCTGTATATCAAAAAATACTGATGCTCTTAGCAAGGGTTGCATCAGTGCCGCAAGGTAGATGGGATATAGACTGAAAATGTCTGATTGGGAATGATGGAAAAAGATAGTATAGAGTTGGATAATGATTTCTGTAAAAGATGCAAAATATATGTGTATAGAACATTCACTTGACCAAAGGGGAAAAAGGATGGTAGTAGAACTTTGTTTTTCAGATTGGAAGGCTGTGACCAGCAGTGTACCATAAGAATTGGCACTGGGTACAGTGTTTATCATCTATAATTTCTATGTTAACAATTTAGATGAGAATGTACTTGACAGATTTGCAATTAAAACTAAAATTGGTAGAGGTTACCCAAGATAATAAGATCTAGATCAACTGAGAAAGTAGGTCAAGGAATAGCAGATGGGATTTACTAGGACAAGTTGAATTTTGGGAAATTAAGCAGCCATAGTAAATGGCAGGGCCCTAGAGGCTGCTGTCGAACAGAGATGTAGGGCTACAAGTATATAGTTCCCAGAAAATGGCATCATAGGTAAAGAGCACAGTGAAGAAGGTGTTTACCATGTGTGTCTTCATCAGTCGGGCACTGAGTACAAGAGTTGGAATGTCATGTGTGACAGAATATATAGAAATATTTTTGGGAGATAAATTGGGGAAAGTTAGAGTAGGTTACAAACACTTTAAAACAGATCTTATTTGAAATACTGGAGAATTCATATCCAGAGTGACTTTATTAAAACTTTGAGGAAGGCTTGTGGAGACTTCACAAGTAGATGTTAATTGCATTAACGTTGTGAAATGAATGGACTATTGTCTTTAAAGCCACAGCAGAGACATGATGACTTTTCACAAGGGTGCTCAGAGAAGTCATTGATGGGTTCTTGTTTACCTAAAAACAACAGATGAACCATAAGACTGACTCCTGTTGTTTGATGAAGAAGGTCAGGTGCCCTGATGGGGCAGGTTTCATCAGCAAGATACTGAGGTGACTGAGGGAAGTACCTCAGTTGTGGATGTCCTGAAACAACAAATCTCTCTCTGCAAACCGACAAGAACCTTCCTGAGTGGTAACCATTTACCTTTCGAGCACCAAAGTCTGGTGAACTTTATACATGTTAAATTCTGTGCCCAGTATAAGAATTGCCTGCAACAAGTGAACTTGCAGGAATGAGATTGGACTGTGAACCAAAGAACTTTTCTAAACTTACCACCCATTACATTCATATGTGCGCTTAGAATTAGAAGGGGTTTTGGTTAGGTTAAGCTAAAGTAAGTTAATAATAATATACAAGTTAAAGTTTGTATCTATTTTCATGTTTAAAGGCAACTAAAAGCAACTTTTGTTTAAGTAACCATTTGTCTTGGTGAATATCTATTGCTGCTGGGTTTTGGGGTCCTTTGGGCTCGTAACACATGTAACAACTGTACAAGACCTTGGTGAGACCATAATTGGAGCTCCAACAATGGGGGCACCAATACCTCCAAGCAGTAAGCCCTTCATAAGGTAGTGGACACAGCCCAGGACATCACAGGTAAAACCCTCCCCACCATCGAGAAAATCCACATGGAACGCTGCCGTCAGAGAGGAGCAGCGATCATCAAGCATCTTCTCCACCCAGCACACACTCTATTCTCGCTGTGGTATAGATGCCACAAAGCTCATAACCCCAGGCTCAGGAACCCTACCTGAACTTGGTGGTACCCCAGTTGCTACCCCTCTGCCATCAGACTCCTAAACCACAAACTTAATCAGAGACTTATTTAAAGACTTACTTTGCACAATTTATTATTGAATATTTATTTTTTGTATTGAACGTATTAGGGTCTGTTCATATTTCTTTTTTTTTACATTTCTCTCTCTTGTATACGAATATTTTCTTGAGTACAGTTTTTTTTGCACTACAGAAAAGTAGAAATTCTGCCTGAACCCCAGGCAAAAGAAACTCAGGGTGGTGGGTGACGTCTTGTATGTACTGTGACAAATAGAACTTTGAAGTATTGTGTGCAGTCTGGTTCCCTGTAATTAAGCTGAAAAGCGTACAGAAAAGATTTACAAGAAGGATCTTACCAGGATTGCAGTTCGAGTTATCAGGCAAGACTAAATAGGTGGTACCTTTTTCCCCTTTGATGTGAAGGCTGAGGAGTGATCCAAATCATCTATTTTCAACGGGGGCCAAACCTTCCCCACCCACCATGGGGGCCACAGACTGGATTTGTACATTTTTTAAGGTTTTTTTATGTAGTCGGTAGGAGAGAAGTATGGAAGAAACCAACTAAACCCGACTGCTTCACAGGGAAGGGGGCCCATAAACTTTTAGCAGAGTCCTAAGGGGGCCACAGCCAAATAAGGGTTGAGAATGGCTGATCTAAATGCGGACATTCATTAGTTCTCCTTCAGGTTCCACCTGTTGTTACGGGCTACTCATTTTGCCAATGAGCAAGCCGCTGAGTGAGGTCATTGTACTGATGGTGCCGTGCGTCAAAAAGGTCAGGGAAAGGAAAAGCAAAAAATCAGGGGCTGGAAATTGGAAGTAAAAAAAAATGCTGGGAATACTCAACAGATCACACAGCATCTGCGGAGACAGAAACAGGTTTTGATTTCTCACAGAACAAGCTTTGCTAACTGAAATTTTATACTTGAAATGTTTTCAGAAGCCACCTAACCCTTCTGAATATTTCCAACACTTCTGTTTTAATGATTGAAAAACCCTTTAGAGCTTAACAATTATTTATTGTCTCAGAAAAATACATAATTAGCTTTAAACAGATTGTATTTTAAGAGCCACTAACCTGTTTTTACAACAATATTTCTGTTTTTATTACATTAAATGACTGGAATCTGCACTATTAATAGGGATTTTTAAAATAATACTATTATAAAATAATCATCTGTTCAAGAAAAATTCTTTAGAAGTCTTTTTTTTTTTAAAGATCAACCCCAGAATGAGAATATTTCCTAGCTTTTACCAGCCTTATCTGATTGCATATATTCAACCCGAAAAAACAGCATCTCTCCTGACCTTGGTGCATCATGCCAAAAACACTCACTAGAGTACATAAAGATCATACAAATATTTATTCTAAAATTGGTGGCACTGCCAGAGCTGCTGTAACGGCAAAGCTACCACTGGTGTGGACCTGCGGAGAGCGGGGAATGAAGATATAGCTCCCCACCGTGGGATCCAAATGCCCAATCCGGCTGCCGACGGCTCTGCACAGATTTTAAATGGCCTGTTAAAGGAGCCGATGGTGCTTTATTTTAAAATCCTGTGACCGCGGGGCCTGGGCCCAAGATGGTGGTGTGACGCCTATGTTAGGCAGCAGCCACGAGGGGTTGCAGACTCTGGGGAAGCAGAGAACTGGCTTAGGGTAGCCCCTCCCCCCCATTTGAGGTACCAGAAAACAGGGAGACCACACACCCCCATTTGAGGATAAGCAGAGGAGATGACCCATGGGACGGTGACCACGATGAACCAACGAGGCTGAAGAACACACAGGCTGTGGGCTGCTGATGGCTGGCAGGGGTACCAGGTATCAGAACCAAGATGCTAGAGAGTGTTGAGGGCTTCCTGATCACGTCAGAGGTTTGGATCTGGATTCTGCATTGCCAATGGTTTGAACTGGAATCTGTGTAGCTATGGAAACTGCGGGAGCACTGGAGGCGAATCAATGGATATTCAGTGACTGGTGGGGGGGGTTCTCTTTCTCTGAATGTAAGGGGAGCCGGCCAATTTCTGCTGATAGCGAATCTTTGTGTGCTCTAGGACGGACTAAAGAAAATTTTGTGTAATATCACTTTTTTGTTTTTATTATATGACAATAAAATACAGTAAGTTTGAATTTTAATCCTGGAAAGTCAATTCTGGTGTCACAAGCAAAGTAAATGGCAGTGCCATTAGGGGAATTGATCCACAGAGAGACCCTGCGGATGCAGTGTATCTCACCTCCTTGAGAGTCGCAACACAGGTGAATTTTACAGCATGGTATGTTTGCCTTTATAGCAGAGCCTTTGAGTACAAGAGTTGGGGTGTGACCTTCAAATTGTACAAAACCTTGTTATTGCTTAATGTTCTGGATGCCTCACTGGAATAAATGATCTGGTTGCAGAAGACATCCACTGGGAAATTGCTTGGAACAAAAGATTGAATAAGCTGGGTTTATAAAACTCACATTCCACCTTAAGTATTCCTTATGGCCTAAGTGCACTGTGATTAGTAAGGGACTGCTTCAGGTGTATGCGAGTGGAAAGAAAAATGTTGAAGACCCACTGTTTTAATTGACTTGAAAATATCTCCAAAGGAAATGGGCCAGTGACAATTTTTGTCCAGCAAAATATTTCAGTAACAATTGGGTCTGGAGCAGTGATTCTCAACCTTCCCTTCCCACTCACATACCACCTTAAGCAATCCCTTAAGAATCACAGAGCACTTATGGCATAGGGAATACTTATGGTGGAATGTGAGTATTAAAAAAAAAGGTTGTCCACCCCTTTATATACTAATGTTGGAAGAGATTGTGTTGTTTATTTGCATTTGTACGAGTCTTAAATCAAAAATAAAATATTCCAAAAAAAACGAAGATATTTCTAATCTGCAATGTAGTCCTCGTCCTGGGTGCCGATGTGACATAGATGGAGGAATTTAGAGAATGGAACAGAATCCTCAGAGGGGACAGGGTGGTTGAGGTGTAGTCAAGGTAGCTGTGGGAGTTGGTGGGTTTGTAGAAGATGTCTGTCGAGAGTTTGTTTTTCCTTGGTAAACATGAGGCAATTGAGTTTTGGGACCTGGAAGTTGTTGAAGTGATGAAGGGTGTTTGAAGCATCCCACATGGTAGGTGGGGCGGGATCGTACCGGGGGGGACAAAGCAGAGTTGAGGTAAGCGGAGGCTAATTGAGTGGGTCTTTTTCCATGAGGCAATCAAGCTCAGGGAACTCCCTATTTAATTCATATTGTTACCAGAACATCACTCAGCAGGTACACATGTTTCTCATGCAACCTCACAAAGCATGGACTCAGTTTGGAAAATGCACAAACAATAAACAATCAGAATTTATAAATTTGCCACCATATTTATTCAGGAACCATCTCGCTCAATGCACTTCCCAGCTTTTAACTAAGACATTGTGGATAAGGTTATATCAAATGCATTCAGGATATTTTTGCTCACTCACACTGTCATACTTGCAGGAATATGGTTCCAGACTTCCAAAACCACATTTTCCTCAGTCTTTCCTTTTAATCCTTTTAGCATTCACCTTAACTTGGTTGGATCTTTCACCATGGTATTGTGGCAATGAAGAGAAAAATGTCATTAATTTCTAGTATTAGGGAGCAATTTGAAAAGACACCACACAGTGGGATGCAAAGAGAAGCAGTTCGTAGAATGTATGCAAAATGGAATTAGAGGGTGAATCCACTGCATACGCTTCAAAAGTAAAGACTCCAAGACGAAAGGATTCAAATTTAAGATTAAAGGGAGAATTTGGGCCAGAATATTTTTCTTCACGACAACAAAAAACCCCACATTTATTTAGGGCCTTTATCACAAAAGTACTTCACTGTAGAATTATCAAATAGAAATTGACTCAGAGAACCATAAGGAGAACAAGAGACAAAGATCAAATGCTTGGTCAAAGAGATAGGATTAAGAAACTTTTAGCGAGGTACAATGGTGGATTTGTCTAAAGGGAATTCCAGAGCTTAGGTACTTGGCAACTGAAGGCACAGCTGCCAGTGGAAGTGCTGGTAAATGTAGAGGAAAACAAGATGTGTGAACCAGAAGGAAACAGATACTTCAGAGAGTTGGGGGGGGGGGGGGGACTGGAGTCTATATAAATAGGGAGCAATGGGGTTTTTAAAGGTTTGAAAGCAGGCTCAAAAAAATTAAAACAGAATTCTAGGCTGCAAAACAGTGCATTTCCTTTAACAAACGGATATGGATGAAGGATTCCACAGAGAATTTTGCCTGCCTCTAGGTTTATGGAAGATGGAATGAAGGCAAACTCATCAGAAGATGGTTGAATAGTGGAGTTTGAGAAAACTAAGGCAATGGATGAGGGTTTCAGCTGTCAGAATCAGCGACCTTATAAAAGTGTAAACAGTAGCCTCAATGATCCCCTGTGCATTTCATTTAGAAGATCAAATAAGAAACCAATGTACAATCACATAATTCAAATTCAGATAGTTGCAGTAAACAAGGGTTCCAATAGATTGCTGTTAAAGGTGGCCAATTATACGTCATTAGTTGCTGCTGTCGTCAACCGAAAGACACATTAAAATTGGAGATTGAATGGATTTCAATGCCACTTTATGAGTTTATATTAATTCACTCTTTGGCTACCACCAGCATCTCAGATCTTTGTTTAGTTGGCTCAGTAAGATTGACAGGCATTTTATCACAAAGGTCATCCACAAGCACAAGTAATCCCATGATCTGAAAACAGGAAAAGCAAGTAAGACAGTTTTACATCACCATTAGGGGTGTACGTTTTAAAACTGCACGCACACAATAATGACAAAGCTTACCACAATGACTGAACTCTCTTTAACAAGAACCTCACAACAAATCTTTACTTTCCATGACTTAGCTCCACCTGGGAGCATTAGTTGAAACTCTGGAATAAAACATCAAAATGTTGCATTAAGTTCTTCTACCCTTGGGCATTGTATCATTTACACAAACTTTGAGACTCAGAGAAATAACAGCCAGTTACCTGAAAAAAGGACCACACTATGCTGTGATAGGAAACTTTGTGGCAGTGTAGAGTAGGAGAGGTTGAATGGTGCAACCACACAACACTTATCTATGAGGATCTTTGCTGGAGACTGGCAGCATTCGCTCTATATGTTGACAGATGTTTGTTATCAGTTGCTATCTAGTCTCCCCTCTCTTGACCATTTTGTTTTTCCCACTGCTCTCCCCAGCCCTGGTGTACCATAGGAGGAGATGAAGTGGACTCTAGTATTTGCAGCATTTGTCAACACGGAATGAGGGCCAGTCCCAACAAGGGCCTGACTCATCATCTCAGCACTGAAAGGTCACATTACTCGACACAACCCACCCAACACCAGCCCTCAGAGGCAGCCACACCTCTCCGAACCATGTGGAGATTAATTACTGTTAGTAGAGAGACCAGACGGAACCAAATTGAAGGGTGGGAGATAGGATGGAGCAGAAGAATCCAGGGGGAAATGGGGTGAAGGGCAATTCTTCTGCTCTCTCTCCGTCCCACCCTTTGGTTCCAAACACCAATCTGTCGGAAGAACACATTAGATAAAGCAACATCAGTGGGAGAAATAGAATTGTTCTCTCCTTCATTTCCATTTGGTCTTTATATCACCATTCTCGTCATAGCTTTTTAAAAATTTTAAAAATGTAGATATACAGGCCACTTCGGCCCCTGAGTACGTACTGCCCAACTTACACCCCATTAACCTACACTCCCAGTGCTTTTTGAACCGTCAGAGGAAACTGGAGCCCCCAGGGAAAACCTACACAGACACAGAGAGAACGTACAAACTCCTTACAGACAGCATGGGATTTGAACCCCAGTCCAGTCCCGATCACTGGCGCTGTAAAGACGTTGTGCTAACCACTACACCAACCATGCCACCCCATTGCACTTAATTTCTTCTTATCAGATTCCAGCACTGATGGCCTTTATCTTCAAATCACCTGCTCCATCCTGCGACTCACCTTCCTCTATCCGACTCATTTGTTTTTCTGGTGTCCCTCTGATACGTTGAATGGATTTCATGTGGTCCACAAGAGTTTTCCAACAACCTTTAGACTCTGACAATAAACATCAGATCCCAACACCTCTGCAACAATGCCATGATTCCACCCAAATTGTATTTCCTTATGACATCGACTATTCAACTCATTGAGTCTATGACGGTTTTCAGAGCTGACTCCATCAATCCTATTCCTTCACTTGTTTCCATGTAATCTACTCTATTCCACGTTTTCATCAACTCAACTGGATTCTCCTGCCATGCAGTGGCCAATTAACCTATCATCCTGCACATCTTTGGAACAGTGGAGAAATCCAGAGTACCTAGAGGAAACTGTGGCAGTCACAGAAAGAACACACAATCTTCCACAGACAGTAACAGAAGGCAGGGTCCTGGAGAGGATCCTGCAAAGTCCTGGAAAGAGTGTTCCAGAACAGATAAACAGTTCCCAAAAGTAATGACACAGGTGGGCAGGATGGTGGATATAGCACACATGCCTTCCTTATAAAGGCATTGAGGACAAGCATTGGGATGTCACGTTAGAGTTGTACAAGATAGTGATGAAACCACACACAGACTATTGTGTGAAGTTCCAGACCCTTCTCACTATGGCAGAGTATTCGTCAAGTCCATGTAGGAAAAATATCAAAATGGTGGAAAAAGTATAGAAAAGATTCACAAGGATGTTCTGGGAGAGGAGGGCTTGAATGATGAGGAGAGACTGGGCTTTTACTCGAGATTGTATGAGGTTAAGAGTGAACTATAAGGGTATATAAAATCATGAGGGGCATGGATCAGGTGAACGGTTACCGTCATTTTCCCAGGAGTATAAAATAAGGGGGCATAGTTTTGAACTAAGAGGAGAAAAACTTTAAAAGGACCAGAGGGGAAATTTTATCCCACATAGAGTGATGGGTGTGTGGAATAAGCACAGTAAGATAATGAGAATATTGACACATACATTGTACACTGTACATGTGCACCAAAATTCTTACTTGCTGCAGCTGAACAGGTACTTTTGTGATAATGGTGCCGCCTGTCTAGATACAAGAATACACACCAGAGCCACAAAATACAAGACATTTTATTTGAGTCACGCCAGCATTAATATCAGATAGACAGTGTCACCTGGGTTAATACCAGAATCTCATTCAAAGGTTACAGAGAGAATATATATGGTGATTTTTATCAGTCCATCTCTCACAAATTGATTTTGGCTGAACCAGATCAGTTATGTCAGCCACATTTTCACAGGAGAAGGCCTGAAGGTGACCCCTTCAAAGATCAGACCAATCAGTGAAATGCCAGTCCAGACAGACGTGACAGTGCTACATAAAGATAAAAGCCGTCAGTGCTGGAATCTGATGAGAGAAATTAAGTGCAATGGGGTGGAATGGTTGGTGTAGTGGTGAGCACAACACCTTTACAGCGCCAGCGATCGGGTCTGGACTGGGGTTCAAATCCTGTGCTGTCTGTAAGGAGTTTGTACATTCTCTCCGTGTCTGTGTAGGTTTTCTCTGTGCATGGTCAACAACCTGAGCAACTTCATCCCAAACTCCAGTGAACAGGCAGCTGATGCACAAAGACATAGTGTGTTTCTGGCACAAGTAACCACAGAACACATTTGACACATTAAAAAGGCATATGTTATGCCCACCTGTTCTATTATACTACTATCATACTACCAGTCATGCTAACCTGTGATGCATTACAGTATGGTCTGGGTGCAGCATGCCTGCAGGAAGGAGAACCAGTGGCCTAAGCATCCAGATCACTCACTGACACAGAGACCAGGTACGCCCAAATAGAGTAATTGCTGGCAGTAGTTTTTACATGCTCAAAATTCAATTACTAAATGTATGGTAGGCCAGTGACCATAGAGACTGACCACTTACTCTCTGGTCACATTTCTGAAGAAGCCAATCCATGCGGCCCCTGCACGATTACAGAGAATGATACTCAGGCTTCAGAAATACAACATGACTTTAGTTTACAAGTGCGGAAAAGAAATGCACTTAGCCGACATGCTCCCAGAAAATGCATGATCCAGCAAGCTGAGGAAAAGGACACGTTTGATATAATGACAGTAATGCACATCTCCTCTTCCCGGTTGGATGAACTAAGACAGCACATGGCTGAAGGCACAACTCTGAGGAACCTGGGTGGCTGGCCTGACAAGGAGGCAGTCGACCACCTGATGTACAACCCTATTTCCCACTCCGGGGCGAATTACTCATTGATGATGGAATCATAATGAAGGGACAAAGAGCAGTAGTCCTGGGTTCATAGCAAAACATCTACATCAGCATCCAGCACAGAGGGCACCCGGGTGCAAAAGCAACCAAACGCAGGGTTAGAGACATCTTTTTTTGGCCAGGGATGACCAAAGACATAGCTTGCTTGGTGTGCAACAGCACCAGGTCACACCAGCAGAAAGAGCCGCTGCAGCTTTACGCGGTGCTGGATCTCCCCTGCTCAACCGTGGCAAAAGACATCGTCGAATGGCACAGTCAGCAGTACTTGGTACTTATCGATTCATACTCTGGATGGTTTTAGATAAACCTTTCCCTGAACTCATCTCCTCGGCAGTCATTACTAAGTTGAAGAGGCACTTTTTTGGTGCATGGGGCACCCCATGCAATGTTATCAGACAATCACAAGCAGTTTACCATTGAGAAATTCAGATGCTTTGCAGCTACGTGGAATTTCAACCACATCACAAGCAGCCCGGAGTACCCACAGTCAAACGGGTTGGCTGAAAGAGCTGTAAGGAGCACAAACCAGCTCATGGAGAAGTTGCAGAGGGGGAAGACGGATGTGTTCCTCAATCTGCTGAACCTAAGAAACATCCCTCGCGATGCCACATTGGGAACTCCAGCGCAAAGACTCGTGTCCAGGCAGATCCGGCAACCCTGCCGGTGCCAAGGAGTCTCCTGGAGCCCCAGCTAAAGGACCCACAGGAAATTGTCCCAGCTACTAAACAGGAGACTAACACAGAAAAGGTGCTACAATAGAAACAGCCGACCACTCGAGGCTTTAGCAAAAGCGCAAGTCATAAGGATGCAGACTCCACAAGATAACATCCACATGGGCAAAGTCAAAAGGAGCTGCCAAGAGCCCAGGTCCTACCTGATAAAAATCAGGAGGAAGGGTGTATCGGAGAAACCATCGACACGTCCTACCCGTAAGGGAGCCACTCCCATCCCGAACCATTCCTGATGAGACTATATCAACCTATGAAACAATACCTGCACCCCTGAGACCACAGTGGTACATCCTCTCAGGCTGAAGCACCCCAAGCATCCATTTCCTCCAGTGGCAACTACATAACATGTGCTGGGCATGATAACCCCAACCCAAAATATCAGGATGAAACTGGAATGGCTGTTCATGGTTGAACTGTACCTATTGTGATGTACAGCACCAACATAGATTGTGGGCTGCTCAAAAATGGGGACATAGACAGCCGCTCCCATCAACTGCCCTGCACCCGCTGCAATGGCTTTGAAGCCACCATACTCACCACAGCGCTACTGCGAGTTCCCGCGAGGCATGGCAGTTAAAAATGGAGCTTGGGTGCTAGTAGACGCCATTACAAGAAGCTCCCATTGTACACAGTGTTGTTTGTGTTTAAGAGTAGAACATTGACTAAGGTTACCACTTGTGTTGTCAGTTTATTCAGTTCTGTAGTGATCTTAATAGATCGCTATCTGTCAGCCATTAATCGATTGGCAACAAGTTCTGTCAGGTGGTTCTAAGCCCCAACCCCCACCCTGTAAACTTGTTGAACAATTCATTTAGAAAGTGGCTTTGAATAGTTAATTTAAATGCATGTCTGGAAAAAAACCCAGTGTTCTGCTTTGAGTGAATGTGTTTTTTTATTAACGCAGGTTTTAGTTAGGGAAGTCTGTATTTAACATACACAAAATCAGTGGTGCTTTTCCTTAATAATTGCTGTTTTTGGATGGCTCAAAATATAAACCTTTACACTTTGTTTAAACATAATGACAAAACATCAGACTTCTCAATGATAAACTCAATTAGCGACTCATTTAAGGACTCTCATTTGTGCACTTTATTGATTTTCTTGTTCTCCCTGTATTGCACAGTTCGTTTACATTCGTTATCTGTTTACAGTTCTTTTATTTCTTTACCCGTTTTAGACTGTGTACGATTTATTTTTGCTTTACCAATAAATGATAATTTTGCCGTGCCTGCAGGAAAAAGGAATCTCCGGGTTGTATGTGATGTCATGTATGTACTCTGACAATAAATCTGAAATATGAAACAACTAAATACAACTACAATAGAAAATTTGATTGAATTAAAAAGAGACAATAAACACAAAAAATAGATAGCAAATATTCATAGTTATCTTAGAACAATAAAAGTGACTTTGCAATTGTACAGCCAATCCTTTGGTAGTGTCAGAGCAGTTCTTGATTAGTGTAATAAGGGGAGGTTCAAGAGCCTGATAGCTGGAGGAAAGAAACTGTTATTAAACCAGAAGGGCTGGTTTAAATTTCAAACTTTAAATCTAGAATTACAGCACAATAACAGGCCCTTCTGGCCCATGACTCCGTGCCACCCAATTACATCCAATTAACCTACAGCCCCTGTACGTTTTGATTGATGGGAAGAAACCAGAGTACCCGGAGGAAACCCACGCAGTCATGGGGAGAACATACAAATTCCTTACAGACAGCGTGGGATTCAAACCCCCGTCCCTGGTACTGTAATAGTGTTGTATTAATTCTACTCTGACTATGCTGCCCTTCAGGGTTCTGTACCTTCTGCCTTCTGACCGAGATGGGTACAATACAACTCTTAAAAGACATTTAGAATTGTGGGTTTGTCTGACCCCAATCAAGCCTTGGCCCCGAGAAGTTGAGTACAAACCCCACAATGAGAAGCAATGTACAAAAAGGAGATGGGTGACAATCTGGGTATATTTGGAAATTCTGTCTTTAGAGGAAAGGAGTGGCAGGTTTGCCAATATTCTCATGAACAAAAAGCTGGTAGTAGCTCATCATCAAATTACTGAAGCTGTTGGAAAAGTGATAAATTAAACTGAAAATGTGAATTTCCTATCAGTTGCCATTCAAGAGAAAAGACAGAGTCGATGCTTTCTGACTTTCTGGTCAGGGACAGTAAAGCTACACCAATGGTGTTCAGAAAATGGATGGGAAATGGAATGGAAGGCCATGACACATAAAAAGATCTTTAACAGGACCACATTTGAGAGCGTCCTGTCTAGATGCATCATTGTAGCTGCAAAGTATCAGACTGGAGATCCATTCAGAGGTTCAATAAAACAGCTGAGAGGATCACTGGGGTCTCCCTTTCCTCTATAGACGGCCGCTGTCTAAGTAGGGCTCGAGGAATTATCGAGGACCCTTCACATCCAGTCCACAGTATCTACAACCCACTAACATTAAGAAGGTGATACAGGAGAATTAAAATCAGGACTGCCAGGCTGGGAAATAGTTTCTTCCCATAGGCTGAGAGACGGTTGAATAATATCCTGTAACCATGAAAATCATTTCATGTATTTATCTATACTGTATGTATTTATTTTGATTAGGAAATAATTATGTACTGTATATTGTGTGTTTTTGTACATGCACCATGGTCCGGAGAGACACTGCTTCGTCAGGTTGCATATATACAATTAGATGATAACGAACTTGATGGACTGGAAATCAGGAGCAAATTATGAAAGGATGACATGGTATTTATTGGAATCCACCTTCTGTTCCTTGTTCCATTGCCACTCCCTTCCCCTTAGTTGCAACATCATCAGGGACATTATGAAATAGTTGAAAAATATTTGTGGGAGTAATTGAAAAGATTGCATAAGAAACAACAGAACAATTTATAAACAACAGGCATTTCCCAGGTTACAAACAATATCCGTTCTTAAGTCTTTCTTTAAGTCGAATTTGTTGGTAAGTTGGAACAGGTACATATGGTTCTTATTTAGCATCAGTTAGTCGAATGTTCATAAATTGAAACTTTCTATTGTGGTGCTGGACACGGGCAAGAAAGACTCAACCACCACATTGAAAGTCATTAATGACTGTTTTTATTCAAATTCAATGCACGCCGTTTTAAGGGCAGCATGAGCTCAGTCACCTCGTGCATTGTGATGTCATAATCACTGCCGCAGGCACGCACTGGACAGGAGACTTGAGGCAGGGAGAAACCCTGACACCGCCATCTTCCCATGGCTGCCCCGCCATGAGAGAGTGCGCCGCCACACTAACTTAATATGATATCTAATTTTCTCCAAACTTAAATAGGATATTACGCCATATAACCAGTAGGTGCTTTCAAATTGCAGCACCCTGGTAGCTCGTCTGCATAAAACCGAGATATACGAGCTCTATGTACCACCTTAAATTGAAATAAGCGATGCCTTGCACAAAATGAGGAATCATTAATTAAGCTGAGAGTAGATTACCAATATTCATCTAAAAATGTTATGTTCAAATCTCATTCCCAATTGCTCTTGATCCCAGCCAAGGGGACTGAATTTAAATCCAATAAATTATTATAAATATGTAGCGGCCTGTGCCTCGGGCCAACACAGAAAATGGCCGTTGAACGTGGTGACCAGCAAAGCATCGCGCGGGCTGAAGAACCTGTTTCCATAGGCCACTGACAGAACAGTGAAACTGGCCAATTACTGCCGGTGGATCGCAGGGGGCCCAATCGGGGCCCAGGCATCCAAGGTAACCAATCGGCAGCTGGCCCGCTCAAGCCACGCCCCGATGGTGACGCAGCTGAGTTGACTATAAAAGGCAGGACTGCCACTGAATAAACTCAAGTGTCGAATATACTCTATTGGTGTGTGTGCCTTTCTTCTCCCGTAGATTCAGGGTACAGCCTTAGGGCTATAACCGAGAGCTACAACCTAGCTGTAGCTATAGCAACCTCACTACAAATACATAGAAAGTTTCAATTTATGAAATTGTAGGGCCCATTCTTAGAATTGTTTTATAATTGGAAGAATTAACAATTATTCTGGTGGTTCATTGCCTGCTCTCCGGGGATCGCCAGTTGTTCCACATTATTGATTTTTGTTTTTACTAATTTATAAGATAACCTTGATTAGAGGGAGAGGATACATTAGATTTAGTTTTCGTTTTTATTTTTAAATTTTTTTCCCCTTTTTCCTTTATTTTCAACAAACGGGTTTAACATGGTCGCAAAAATCATTTCAACTAGAAGTTTTTGAGGCATTATAAGCAATTATTGATGTAGTTTTATCTACTTTTTTTCATTGTCTTTTTCATGTGCACCAAAGAAAAGGTACAAGGACTGCCTAAAGAAATCTCTTGGTGCCTGCCACATTGACCACCGCCAGTGGGCTGATAACGCCTCAAACCGTGCATCTTGGCGCCTCACAGTTTGGCGGGCAGCAACCTCCTTTGAAGAAGACCGCAGAGCCCACCTCACTGACAAAAGGCAAAGGAGGAAAAACCCAACACCCAACCCCAACCAACCAATTTTCCCTTGCAACCGCTGCAATCGTGTCTGCCTGTCCCGCATCGGACTTGTCAGCCACAAACGAGCCTGCAGCTGACGTGGACTTTTAACCCCCTCCAAAAATCTTCGTCCGCGAAGCCAAGCCAAAGAACTTGTATACAATGTTGGAAACTTGCAGTCAGACGAAGTGAGAGGAAACTTTCAGGCAAACCTCAAAGCAAAGCTCAACGATGTAATCCGCCTCACGGACTCGTCCCCTGAAACCCTCTGGGATCAGCTGAAGACTACCATACTGCAATCCACTGAAGAGGTACTGGGCTTCTCCTCCCAGAAAAACAAGGACTGGTTCGACGAAAACAACCAGGAAATCCAGGAGCTGCTGGCAAAGAAACGAGCTGCCCACCAGGCTCACCTTGCAAAGCCGTCGTGGCCAGAGAAGAAACAAGCCTTCCGTCGCGCATGCAGCCATCTTCAGCGCAAATTCCGGGAGATCCAAAATGAGTGGTGGACTAGCCTCGCCAAACGAACCCAGCTCAGCGTGGACATTGGCGACTTCAGGGGTTTTTACGAGGCTCTAAAGGCTGTGTACGGCCCCTCACCCCAAGTCCAAAGCCCGCTGTGCAGCTCAGACGGCAAAGTCCTCCTCAGCGACAAGATCTCCATCCTCAACTGATGGTCAGAACACTTCCAATCTCTTTTCAGTGCCAACCGCTCAGTCCAAGAATCCACCCTGTTCCAGCTCCCTCAACAGCCCTTAAGGCTAAAGCTGGATGAGGTCCTCACCTGGGAAGAGACATATAAGGCAATTGAACAACTGAAAAGTGGCAAAGCAGCAGGTATGGATGGAATCCCCCCAGAGGTCTGGAAGGCTGGCGGCAAAACTCTGCATGCCAAACTGCATGAGTTTTTCAAGCTCTGCTGGGACCAAGGAAAGCTGCCTCAGGACCTTCGTGATGCCATCATCATCACCCTGTACAAAAACAAAGGCGAGAAATCAGACTGCTCAAACTACAGGGGAATCACGCTGCTCTCCATTGCAGGCAAAATCTTCGCTAGGATTCTCCTAAATAGAATAATACCTAGTGTCGCCGAAAATGTTCTCCCAGAATCACAGTACGGCTTTCGCGCAAACAGAGGAACTACTGACATGGTCAAAGAAAAGTGCAGAGAACAAAACAAAGGACTCTACATCACCTTTGTTGACCTCACCAAAGCCTTCGACACCGTGAGTAGGAAAGGACTTTGGCAAATACTAGAGCGCCTCGGATGCCCCCCAAAGTTCCTCAACATGGTTATCCAACTGCACGAAAACCAACAAGGTCAGGTCAGATTCAACAATGAGCTCTCTGAACCCTTCTCCATTAACAATGGCGTGAAGCAAGGCTGCGTTCTTGCACCAACCCTCTTTTCAATCTTCTTCAGCATGATGCTGAAACAAGCCATGAAAGACCTCAACAATGAAGACACTGTTTACATCGGTACCGCACGGATGGCAGTCTCTTCAATCTGAGGCGCCTGCAAGCTCACACCAAGAGCAACTTGTCCGTGAACTACTCTTTGCAGACGATGCCGCTTTAGTTGCCCATTCAGAGCCACTCTTCAGCGCTTGACGTCCTGTTTTGTGGAAACTGCCAAAATGTTTGGCCTGGAAGTCAGCCTGAAGAAAACTGAGGTCCTCCATCAGCCAGCTCCCCACCATGACTACCAGCCCCCCCCCCCCCACATCTCCATCGGGCACACAAAACTCAAAACGCTCAACCAGTTTACCTATCTCGGCTGCACCATTTCATCAGATGCAAGGATCGACAACAGACTCGCCAAGGCAAATAGCACCTTTGGAAGACTACACAAAAGAGTCTGGAAAAACAACCAACTGAAAAACCTCACAAAGATTAGCGTATACAGAGCCGTTGTCATACCCACACTCCTGTTTGGCTCCGAATCATGGGTCCTTTACCTGCATCACCTACGGCTCCTAGAACGCTTCCACCAGCGTTGTCTCCGCTCCATCCTCAACATTCATTGGAGCGACTTCATCTCCAACATCAAAGTACTCGAGATTGCAGAGGCCGACAGCATCGAATCCACGCTGCTGAAGATCAAACTGCACTGGGTAGGTCTCGTCTCCAGTATGGAGGACCATCGCCTTCCCAAGATTGTGTTATATGGCGAGCTCTCCACTGGCCACCGAGACAGAGGTGCACAAAAGAAGAGGTGCAAGGACTGCCTAAAGAAAGCTCTTGGTGCCTGCCACATTGACCATCGCCAGTGGGCTGATTTTGCCTCCAACCGTGCATCTTGGCGCCTCACATTTCGGTGGGCAGCAACCTCCTTTGAAGAAGACCGCAGAGCCCACCTCACTGTCAAAAGACAAAGGAGGAAAAACCCAACACCCAACCTCAACCCACCAATTTTCCCTTGCAACCGCTGCAACCATGTCTGCCTGTCCCGCATCTGACTTGTCAGCCACAAACGAGCCTGCAGCTGACGTGGACATTACCCCTCCATAAATCTTCGTCCGCGAAGCAAAGCCAAAGAAGAAAAAAAAAACTTGTATACAAGTGAATCAATTCTGTTTATGCTTACATGTTAAACTCAATAAAAATATTTAAAAACATTAGTCAAATGCTTATCTTTAGTAAATAATATAGTTATTTTAAATATCTGTGGCAAATTCAAGTTGGAAATTTTTGAACAGCTTTATTTGTTTGCCCCACTGTGGTAGATAGGGTGTGTCATGCTGAAAATCTAAGATTGTGGCGGAACACATCAAGATGCAGGTGAACTGGTTCCACACTGTTACGGCTGCAGCAGCAGAGCAGCTGCGTCAAGATGGCTCCGCCGAGCGCATCTTTTCCCGTACTCAAATGGGCTGTGCATGTGGACTTGGCTGTGTTATGATGTCACCACCTTGAATGTGAAGGAAAGTGTGAAATTAAAAAGGGATTGGGTTGGGCATGTATATTCTTCTTTATTTAATTCTAGAGCTAAAGGTGTAGCAATTTTGATACATAAAAATTTATCTTTTGAATTACAATCAATGGAGGAAAAGGCAGGATGGATTCTTAAATTGAATTGTAAGATTTTTAGTGAATTTTGGACTTTACTTAATATTTATGCTCCAAATGCAGATGATGAAGTATTAATTTCAGATGCATTTTTATGTTTGGGTCAGGCTAATGATAATATTTTAGTTAGTGGTGATTTTAATTTGTTTTGGAACCTTTATTTGATAAATCTCTGAAGAAAGTTAAAAAATCCAAGATGGCAATCCAGGTCCAAGCATTGATGAAAGATCTTAATTTCGTAGATATTTGGAGACGTCTTAATCTGACAGAGAAAGATTTTTCCTTTTATTCATCTAGACATGAATCGTTTTCAAGGATTGACTTCTTTTTAGTATTGGCACATTTACAAGGGAAAATACAACAAGCGGAATATAAAAGTATTTCAGATCATTGTCTGTTATATTTTACATATGAAACTTCTGAGAAAATTCAAATGGCTTATCGTTGAAGATTTAATACAATGTCGTTAAAAAACTACAGAATTTATTGATTTTTTGAAAAAAAAACAAAATTTTTTTTGAAAGAAAATTCTAAATCTGTTTAAAGTAAGTTTGTATTATGGGATGCTATGAAAGCCTATTTGAGAGGACAAATAATTAATTATACTTCAAAAATAAAAAAGAATCGATTAAATCAGAGTCTTGAATTAGAGAAACAGATCGATGAGTTAGAAAAAGGAATTTCAGAAAGATGCTACAGAAGATCAGAAAATAGAATTATCTCGGCTGAAATTGAAATATACCTTGCAATCATCAATTTGAATATGTGATTAATAGGACTAAACAATGGTTTTACGAATGGGGAGAGAAAGCACACAAGGTATTGGCGTGACAATTAAAGAAAGAACAGATATCGAGGACTATTAATGCTGTTAGACGGAATTCTCTTATTACTTATAAACTTTGTGAGATTAATGATGAATTTTATTCATTTTATAAAAAGTTATATACATCTGAAGGAAAACAGGAAACTGGATCAATTGAATTTTTTTAAATCACAGTTGAATTTACCGATATTAGAGGATGGAGATATACAGGAGTTAGAAGACCCATTTACTGATTCGTAAATTAAAATGGCTATGCTGGAAATGCCAAATGGTAAATCTTCTGGTGATGATGGATTTTCAGTTGAATTTTATAAAAATTTTTATGATGATTTATCTACAGTGTTTGGGGATGTATTACGTCAAGTTGGAGAACACTATGATTTACCTGAGTCTTGTTCTAGTGCTTTAATTACAGTAATTCCTAAAAAAGATAGAGATCCTTTGACGGTATCTACATATAGACCAATTTCATTGTTAAATGTAGATTATAAAATAATAGCTAAAGTATTAGCGAATAGATTGGCTAAAGTTTTACCAAAGTTTACCAAACAGGTTTTATAAAGAATAGATATGCTTCAGATAATATTTTGCGAGTGATTAGTTTGATTAATAGATATTGACAATCTTTAGATCATCCGATGGTGATATCCTTAGATACAGAAAAAGCATTTGATAGAGTTGAATGGAATTTTTTGTTTAAAGTTTTGGAGAAATTTAAGTTTGGTCCTTCTTTTATTGGTTGGATGAAGATGATTACTATAGTTTCTTCTAGAGATCCTCTGATACATGTATCCCAGGAACTTGAAGGAACTACAGTAATCATCTTCATCACTGTTCAATCAATGAAGACTGTAATGTGGTCTCTCAGCCTTTCCATCCAAAACTTAATAATAAGTTCTTTGGGTTTTTTTAAACATTGAGAGCAAGTTTGTTCTTCTGGCTCTGCACAACTTGATTCTTGATCCTATTTCTGACTCATCATTTTCCATTTGTTGGCTATCACATTTATAGATTGCATTAGAGCCAAACTTGGCTATACAACCTTGATTCTGTTAGGAATAGAGAAGGCATCTAAGCACAAAACCTTAAAGTGCCCCTGTATGAATGGGCTGATGCTATAAAATTAATAAAATTACTTTACAGAAAAATGCATGATTTGATGTCTGATACTCCTTGAATAACCCATATAATCCTTTGCAAAGTTGGAGATGGGAGTGGAGATTTGTGGAAAGATCTTTGGGAATGGGAGCAGCTTTGATACTGAGCAGCCAGAGAGTTGTGGATCAGAATGGCAAAGTTGTAATTGTAGGTGTAAATGCACCTTTAAATCATGGAGTACAGAGAAAACAAGGTCATTCAAAACCATGCTATCCTCCATATCCTTGCCATGAAAAGGCTCTTGGCAAAATCACTGCTTTTGTTGATTGACTTGGAAATGGAATATAGAATTGAAGGATGCAGGTACCCTTGAGGGTTTTTTTGCAGAGAATGTATGGGATCAGTGTTCCCTTTAGGATTCGAATCAGAATTTATAGTCATGAACACATCACAAAATTTTTCATTTTACTACATCATTACAGGTACAAATATTGCTATAAATTACATTAAAAAATAAATTAGTACAAAAGAAGAGAAAATGAAGTAGGGTCTGTGGTTCATTGTCTATTCATAAATCTGATGGCAGAGGGGAGGAGGTATTTTTGTGGTTAAAGGCAATCATCATCCCACTTGGGACATGCAAACTAAGATCTGCCATCAAGGCCAACCATTATCAGGTCTACCATTCCTGAGATTTTCAGATTGCTGCCCCCTCAGCTACATTCTCGGTTCCGTAGAATGATTGCCCTCAAAGCGGAGGTCGAGTTAACATTCAAGCCAGCTCCTCTTCTCAGGATCATCCCATGCAACTTCCATGGGTATTTGCCACCTCTCAGTTTGCAGCTCACCAGTGTCGTTGATGATTTTTAAACCAGCAGACGTGACAGCCGAGCTGTCTGCTATGCAGATAGATAAAAAGAAACCACCTTTATTTGTTCCATGCCCAATTCAGGTCCACTCAATGCATCATGGTGGTCTTCTGAATGAATCCTTAAAATACATTCACACCAGTCTTGATTAATACTATCTGTATTCATGTAGTCAATTTCTGAACAGGATAAATAATCTAATAGCAAACTGTAAAAGAATGTCAAATGTTAACGGAAGAGATTCCTGATGTGTCTGAAGACTAAAAAAGATTTACTAGCCTTGCAGATAAAGAACCAAGATTAGGTAATATACAAGCAAGGATGCATAAATCCAAGGTCTCATGTTATGTCTGAAAACAAATCTAAAAGATGTGGCAATCAGACAAACATGGTATAACTAGAGTTAGTCTATCTAAAAGTGTTGAGATTGTATGTCTAAAGACACCACAAGGATGCATGGTAACAAAAACAGGAACAAGCCAGCTGCAAGAAATCTGTAAAACTGCATGTAGCATTCATCTAAAGGACTAAAATGCTGTATGAATTGAGTAAGGCTCAGTGCAGGAAATGAATGACCCTGTCTACTCATTCTTTGTATCCTTTACTCCTGCTAGCGTCATACAATAAAGTTGGCTGTACGCTGCTGTTTGTTTTTTAATTGCAGCGCGGGTCAACTTTAACAAAGCAGTTTTTTCCCTTACCCAGAAGATGATCTATTGGTCCATTTAAAAGCTCGAGGTTAAGCATTTTAAGGATCTCTTGCCTGTGAAGAAGTCCCAAGATAGGAGACAGCCAATAAGATGCAATAGAAAAGGCATTTCCAGTCCTTACCTGAAATGCAATAATGGACACACGGTGGTCCCTGGAATAGGTCAAAACTCAACCTCATCTAGCAAATAAGACCACTTACCAAGTGGAGTGCTCCAAACCAGTTACTGTGAACGAAAGAGAACCTACGCTTGCCAAAGGAGAGTAAAGATACTGCCAAAAATGACACTTGTCATTCTTTAAAGTGAAACTAGTATGGAGACAAGCCATGATATTTTATAAAAGAGCACTAAAATTTTCCATCGCCATCTTCTCCCCTGCTGAGACGATGAACATTTTACATTCTACGATGCGCAAGTTTCATTTCATGCCTTAATTAATACATCCTCCGTCTGTGAATGACACTTCCTGTTGCCAGAGACCAGCATCCATGCAAGAGCATGCGAGTGACCTTGTGCAATGTGAATCAGTCATGTCTTTCCAAAACAATGGAAACTGGGCTGCCACAACTAGCATTAAGCATTGGTTATTCTTAACACAACTAGTAACTATCCTTATACATATTAAGATTAACGCAATTTACCAGCAGTGCTTCTGATTTCTTGTTTCTTTCCTCCTCATGACATGTTAGTCTCTATTTTACATGAATGCATATCCAAATATCAGTTCCTTCCCCCTTCACATTCTCCCCAATTACATTCTTTCACAATAAAGGGTTAAAAAGTTTACTCACCATTACGTATTACATTGAATGAACCAGAGGTTATTATTTCTCTAAAGCACATTAACAGATAATAATATTGTGGCCGTAACTAGAACTTTGAGGATAACAGTTGGCAGCAGAATTGTGAGGGTGCATTTTTGAGTACCAGAGGTGGATGGTATTTCTATTGATGCAGTACCAAACATCACCAAACCTCAGTACCATTTCTTCACAGTAGAAAATCCTGGAAACATCCAGTAGATCAGACACCATCTGTGGGAAAAAGAACAGTTATTAATGTTTCACACCCGAGGATCTCCGTCAGAATGCCAGCACCCTTTCTTAGTCTAAACTTCAAGATCTCACTGCACAACACCAACATTTACATCAAATCCCTCTTCATAAAAATGGCATGTATTGTATCCCTTCATTAACATCGGGTAGGAAGCCACTTGCATACTCAACCTGGTGATCTGCAGTTGGACAAATTCTTCTTTTTGTTATTCTAGTACATTTTGAGGGGCTGCAATATAATATTTCTCATTGACAATGGCTATATCCCCTCTGATGCCCTGATTTTTCCAATGTCACCCTACTATTGTTTGATGTTTTTTGTAGTTCCACATTCATGACATTTGTCACAAATACTTGCTTGTTGACTTGTGCGTCGGCACATGTGTACACGTGTACTCTGCTGGCTTGGTCCATTTCCTCCTTGATGCCTATATTTCTCACAAAATAGAATAAGACCACTTGGACCATAGAGTCTGTGCTGGCTCTTAGACCATCCACAAGCCCCACTCCTCAACTATCTTCTAGAAACCAATTCTCTATTTCATACCCATCAACTCCTCTGTCCTACCCATATTCTAAGGATCATTTATATCGATTAACCTACCAACCAGTAAGTTTCAGAGAAGTGGAAAGAAATCAGAACACAGGGAAACACATTCAATACAGGGAGAAGATGCATCCTCACACAGATACGGGCCAATATCAAGATCGAACATGTGTCACCAGAGCTGCACGGTAGCAGCACTAAATGCTGAGCCAGAGTACCACTTGTATTTGATATGATGCATTCACTAAAATCAGGCAAATCAACTCCCACCGCTCTGCAAAGAATTTACCCACAGCAAACCACGTTCATTGTTCCTTGGAAAATAAATGCAGCAATCTGACGATATATTCCTCTCCACTGCTATGATCTTTTATTTCTGGTCTATGTCTAAACTTTGGCATGACTGCCCTGATGAAATTTCCGATAGACCAGGTACAGCCAAAAGATCCAAACACTGTCTGATTCCACTCTCTTCTTGTGCTTTCTACACTAGACCTTGGAAACCTTTCATTGTTCTACTTACCCAAGTAGAAGTATAACAGCATTTAATTAGTGGGTTGAAGTTAAATGTTTGGATGTCATGTTACAGTTGTACAAAATGTTGGTTTGGCCAGACTTGGAGAATTGTGTAAAATTCCCGTCACCACACCACTGAAAGATCACAAGACCATAAGATGTAGGTACAGAATTAGACCATTTGGCCAATTGAGTCTGCTCCGCCATTCAAATACTTTTCCTCTCAATCCCATTTTCCTGGGAAAGTCATCTTCATCAAGAACCTATTCCATTAATCGCCTGATATCACATCCTCAGTAACTTTTCTAATCTTCCCCACCCGTCACAGATTAGAAATGGCACAAAATTGGGAGGCTCAGGACAGATCCCCCTGGGAATTCTGCATCATTAAAGTTTTTCATAAAATGGTTAAAAAAACAAAATAATGAGTCATCTAATACAGTTTTACACCCACCTCTGTATGCTGGACTCTCATTCCTTGCTGTTCCTCTGTCACTAATTCCTGTTAATTACCGATAGAATGTGGCTTTCACTGGAAATGCCAGCATTTATTGCTCATCTCCCACTGCCATCATATACATTGAGTTGAGCCACTTTACTGTACACCGAGAAACAACAGTTCTTGGATTTAGACCATCGACAATCAGAGAACATTAGTACATTACAAAGTCATGGTGCTTCAGTGACTTGAAGGAGAACTTGTTTTTCTTACCTGTACAAATTATGTATTTGTGACGCGAGGTTGGAATACCTTAGGAATAACCTCCAGTGTATTTTGAGAATAATGCATATTACAGGCACAGTAAAGAGATGGGGAGGGTAAATGTAAGTTTAGGGTGCTGGATGAGTTGCTAGTAATTTGCTTCCTCTGGCTGGCATTGAACTCCTACAAAATTGTTGGATTTATCCAGATGATTGGAGATTATTCCATCACGCTCATGACAGGTATCTTGCAAACTATGGAAAAGCTTTGGGGTGTCAGGTGAATCGCTAACTGCAGAATTTCCAGACTCGATTAACGTGGAGCCTCCGTACTTATGTGATAGGTTGTTATGCAAGGAGCAAGTTCAATGGGTCAGAGAAACAATGAATGTGGACACAGATTGATTGTAATAAAAATCTTCATGTCCCCACGCGGGACATTCGCCACAGGGAATCACACTCACTCACACAAAGTACGTGAAACAGTTGCATCGGATGCAACTAAACAAGCAATAACTATAAGCTGTGCTCTTTGGCTTGGCTTCGCAGACGAAGATTTATGGAGGGGTAAATGTCCACGTCAGCTGCAGGCTCGTTTGTGGCTGACATGTCGGATGCAGGACAGGCAGACACGGTTGCAGAGGAAAATTGGTGGGTTGGGTGTTGGGTTTTTCCTCCTTTGTCTTTTGTCAGTGAGGTGGGCTCTGCGGTCTTCTTCAAAGGAGGTTGCTGCCCGCCGAACTGTGAGGCGCCAAGATGCACGGTTTGAGGTGATATCAGCCCACTGGCGGTGGTCAATGTGGCAGGCACCAAGAGATTTCTTTAGGCAGTCCTTGTACCTCTTCTTTGGTGCACCTCTGTCACGGTGGCCAGTGGAGAGCTCGCCATATAACACGATCTTGGGAAGGCGATGGTCCTCCGTTCTGGAGACGTGACCTACCCAGCGCAGTTGGATCTTCAGCAGCATGGATTCGTTGCTGTCGGCCTCTGCCATCTTGAGTACTTCGATGATAGGGATAAAGTCGCTCCAATGAATGTTGAGGATGGAGCGGAGACAACACTGGTGGAAGCGTTCTAGGAGTCGTAGGAAATGCCGGTAGAGGACCCATGATTCGGAGCCGAACGGCAGTGTGGGTATGACAACGGCTCTGTATACGCTAATCTTTGTGAGGTTTTTCAGTTGGTTGTTTTTCCAGATACTTTTGTGTAGTCTTCCAAAGGCACTCTTTGCCTTGGCAAGTCTGTTGTCTATCTCGTTGTCGATCCTTGCATCCGATGAAATGGTGCAGCCGAGATAGGTAAACTGGTTGACCGTTTTGAGTTTTGTGTGCCTGATGGAGGTGTAGGCGGGCTGGTAGTCATGGTGGGGAGCTGGCTGATGGAGGACCTCAGTTTTCTTCAGGCTGACTTCCAGGCCAAACATTTTGGCAGTTTCTGCAAAACAGGACGTCAAGCGCTGAAGAGTGGCTCTGAATGGGCAACTAAAGCAGCATCGTCTGCAAAGAGTAAGTTCAAGTTGGAACGGTCAAGTTGCTCTTGTGTCTTGGTGTAAGCTTCCAGGCGCCTCAGATTGAAGAGACTGCCATCCGTGCGGTACCGGATGTAAACAGCGTCTTCATTGTTGAGATCTTTCATGGCTTGGTCCAGCATCATGCTGAAGAAATTTGAAAAGAGGGTTGGTGTGAGAACGCAGCCTTGCTTCACGCCATTGTTAATGGAGAACGGTTCAGAGAGCTCATTGGTGTATCTGACCCGACCTTGTTGGTATTCGTGCAGTTGGATAACCATGTTGAGGAACTTTGGGGGGCATCTGAGGCGCTCTAGCATTTGCCAAAGCCGTTTCCTGCTCACGGTGTCGAAGGCTTTGGTGAGGTCAACAAAGGTGATGTAGAGTCCTTTGTTTTGTTCTCTGCACTTTTCTTGGAGCTGTCTGAGGGCAAAGACCATGTCAGTAGTTCCTCTGTTTGCGCGAAAGCCGCACTGTGATTCTGTGAGAACATTCTCGGCAACACTAGGTATTAATCTATTTAGGAGAATCCTAGCGAAGATTTTGCCTGCAATGGAGAGCAGCGTAATTCCCCTGTAGTTTGAGCAGTCTGATTTCTCGCCTTTGTTTTTGTACAGGGTGATGATGATGGCATCACGAAGGTCCTGAGGCAGCTTTCCTTGGTCGCAGTAGAGCTTGAAAAACTCATGCAGTTTGGCATGCAGCGTTTTGCCGCCAGCCTTCCAGACCTCTGGGGGGATTCCATCCATACCTGCTGCTTTGCCACTTTTCAGTTGTTCAATTGCGTTATATGTCTCTTCCCGGGTGAGGACCTCATCCAGCTCTAGCCTTAAGGGCTGTTGAGGGAGCTGGAGCAGGGCAGATTCTTGGACTGAGCGGTTGGCACTGAAAAGAGATTGGAAGTGTTCTGACCATCGGTTGAGGATGGAGATCTTGTCGCTGAGGAGGACTTTGCCGTCTGAGCTGCGCAGCGGGCTTTGGACGGGGTGAGGGGCCGTACACAGCGTTTAGAACCTTGTAAAAACCCCTGAAGTCACCAATGTCCGCGCTGAGCTGGGTTCGTTTGGCGAGGCTAGTCCACCACTCATTTTGGATCTCCCGGAATTTGCGCTGAAGATGGCTGCATGCGCGACGGAAGGCTTGTTTCTTCTCTGGCCACGACAGCTTTGTAAGGTGAGCCTGGTGGGCAGCTCGCTTCTTTGCCAGCAGCTCCTGGATTTTCTGGTTGTTTTTGTCGAAGCAGTTCTTGTTTTTCCTGGAGGAGAAGCCCAGTACCTCTTCAGTGGATTGCAGTATGGTAGTCTTCAGCTGATCCCAGAGGGTTTCAGGGGCGAGTCCGTGAGGTGGATTGCATCCTCGAGCTTTGCTTTGAGGTTTGCCTGGAAGTTTCCTCTCACTTCGTCTGACTGCAAGTTTCCAACATTGAATCTCTTTCTTTGGGCTTTACTGTTCCTGGACTTTGGCTTGAAGTGAAGGTTGAGCTTGCAGTGAACAAGCCGGTTGTCACTGTGGCATTCCACGCTGGGCATGACCCTGGTGTGGAGCACACTTCGTTTGTCACTTTCTCACACCAGGATGTAGTCCAGGAGGTGCCAGTGTTTGGATCGGGGATGCATCCAGGTAATCTTCAGGCTGTCCCTCTGCTGAAAAAGGGTGTTTGTAATGACAAGCCGCTGTTCTGCGCAGAGCTCCAAAAGGAGGCGCCCGTTGTAGTTGCACTTGCTGACACCATGCTTGCCCAGGATTCCTGGCCAGGTTTCTGAGTCTTTGCCGACGCGAGCGTTGACGTCGCCAAGGATGACAACCTTGTCGGCTGTAGCGGTGCGTTGAATGAGGTTGCGCAGATCAGTGTAAAACTTGTCCTTTTCTGCTTGTTCCGCCTGGAGGGTTGGAGCATAGACACTGATGAGGGTGATGCGACGCTTGTTTTGAAGGGGGAGTCGCATGGACATGATCCGGTCCGAGTGGCCTATCGGGCGGTTTTCGAGTTTGGAGGCAATGAAGTTTTTGACCATGAAGCCTACACCAGATAGGCGTCATTCATCCATAGGCTTGCCAGACCAGTAGAGTGTGTAGCCCGCGCCGCGTTCTTGGAGGCTGCCTACATCTGCAAGGCGGACTTCACTGAGCGCGGCTATGTCGATGTCAAGTCTGAGGAGTTCATGTGCAGACCGACGTTCAGGTCGGTGGGTGTCAGCCTTGTCTACCATGGTTCTGATGTTCCAGCATGCTAGCTTGAGTTTGTAAGCATCTTTTGAGGGGGAGGACGTGGAGGGGGAGGACGTGGACATGTCCTCGGGCCTGCGCAAAGGAGCTTTTAGGTGGAGTGCAGTGTGCGCAGTACTGGCCCCACCCTTTACACCCATGGTTCGTGTGCCGTGGCCAAGCAAGCTGGGACATGGCAGCGAGGTCCTTCGGTCATAGGTTTTATATCGGAGTGGCCTTCTCCTATGTAGGTTTCTTACCCGGGCTGGAGGGGCCTGCCTCCCCTCCTTGGTCGGACCATACTGCCCGGACCGGGGCTGGGACCGCCGCTGCTTTCCCTGAGCCCGGACCGGGGCCGCCGCCTCAGTTGAGTGAGGCAGGCGGAGGCCCCGGTTCGGGCAGAAAGAAGGAGGCGGCGGCCCCGGTCCGGGCAGAGGGTAGGCGGCGGCGGCCCCAATCTGGGCAAGAGCGAAGCGGAGGTGGCAGCCCGGCATCGGTCAAGTGAGGCATGCGGAGGCCCTGGTCCAGGCAGAAGCGAGGGGGAGGCAGCGCCCCCGGCCTCGGCAGAGCGAAGCAGGTGGAGGCCCTGGTCCGGGCAGAAAGAAGGATAAGCTGTGCTAGATATAGATATAATGTAGAGAAAGAAGCAACGAAAGTACCAACTTGTTGGTTTCAGAGAAATATTTGTTGCTCGTTGGAAGAAATACTTTTGCATGTGTCCAGTCAGTCAATTCAGAAATGGGGTTTTCAACAACCCTACCAGCTTGCCATTTTTCAGCCTCAACGGCTGCTATAGAACTGACTTCTATCTCTCTTTCCAAAAGAGAAATCACCTGTTTGTTTTTTCCTCTCTTTGGTTGTAAAATCCAAATGACTTCTTTCAGGACTCCAAACCCAATCTTTGAAAGATCTTAACAGTATTTCAGAGCCTGGACTTTATTACCTATACACAACAGATCAGCATTCTTCTTTGCTTCTGCAAAGTCAACCAGAGCCTCAATGTCTAACTTCAGCAAAGCTCTTGCATTTTAAATAAGATGTCTCTGTTACTCTGTTTGTGAAGTATAACCTACACTAAACCCCAACAATCTAACTCTTTTAAAGACATATTTTACCCATAAATATTCTAACATACCCCAAACACCAACCATAAAAAAAGTAACCTTTCAATGCCAACCAACTAACTGGTAGGTGTAGGCTCCACTTAACAGCAATAACAGGATCTGCTTATCTCTCACAACCATCTTTCCATCAGCTTGTCATGTACACTAGATCCCGCAGATGTTAAAATTTACATTTTCATGTCTTTTTTTCCCCCATTGAGAATTTTCATAGTCCATAAGGCACAAATTAAATGTATGGTTTACTTTGTGTACATCTATATAACATATGAAATTTGATTTTATTTTTGTTTACAGAATTGTATCTTTGATAATCCATCAAGACAGATGACATACAATAAGAACTAAAATTGTTTGAGACTTCCTGGAGTCATGTTACTTACAGATGCACTTTTATCCTGCAGAGAGATCAAGCAAAAGAAGTTTCATATCTTACCATGTAAAAAAACAGGATTTCCAGGTAAGTACGCATCCAACTTTTATCACGGGTTAACACACAAATAAAAAATTTATAGAAATCTCCTTCCCAACTATTTTTGTATCCTGCAATGCAGTAAAAGTCTAAGGATCCGGATGCCAGAAATCTGGACCAGGTGGGAATCCAGACTCCTTGAAAACACTCAGCTGAAATGCATACCACCTGAGAATTCTGACTTCTTGAAAACTCTGTTTTTATGTGCATGTGTATGTCTGTAGGTAAGCGCGACAGCAGCAACAAGCGCATTTTGAAATGAGCAATCAAACTGTGGCAATGCTATAATAAAGCCCACAATAATAGATCCTAAAGTAAATGAACTTCATGGTGTGAAGAGAAAAACACATTGAAACAGTGGCAAACTTTAAATAATTCCGAAACTAGACTGTGGTGTGAGCAATACTGTTCTAATGGAAACATACAACCTCGGAAAGTCTACAACTTACGATATAAAAAAGGCACAGAATAAAATTCTAGAATTATCAGTCTTGCCTGAGACTTGTAATAAAATTGCTGAAAGAAAAAGCCAACTTCGGCCAAAATTAGAAAATTTCAATAAAATATTGCACGAATGGTTTTTTGCTAAAATGATCAGAAGGTATGGCAATTTCTGGGGCGATGCTTATTGCCAAAGCAAAGCCTTTTCATGAGCAAATGAGCAATGAATCACTTAGTGATAGATGGCTTAGGAATTTCAAAACTCGTCGTAGCTTAATCTATTCGATATTGCTGGAGAAGTCAGTCGGGTGATGCATAAGCAGCAACAAAATGTAATGTAACATTTGAAAAAAATTTAACTGATTATGATCTCTCAGCGAATTCAATTGATAATGGTGATGCAACAGGGGTTTACTGGAAGGGTTTGCCGACAAAAACTTTGGCGGAAAACTAAGAATGAAATGGAACAGGATTTAAGCTTAATAAGGAAGTATTAACTGTTATAATTACGAGTGCTAATGCTTCAGGTCAGCATAAAATTAAGCTTTTGGTGATTGGCAAATTTAGGCCCCATGGGTTTTAAAGGAGTTGTGCACTTGCCTGCAACCTGTAAACCCCAAAAGAGTGCTTGGACAGACAAAGGCATTTAGTGATTGGTTTGTTCACGATTTTGTTCCATCAGTTCACCAGAACTTGAAGAAATTAGGGAAGCCTGCAAATTCAAAGAGCCTTCTTTTTCTCAACAAGCTGAGGGACTGTGGTGTGGTAGTGTTCTATTTAACTGTAGGGCCCACGCACATTCATCAAAATTAGTGTCTGCAGGTTTTTCCACCAAATGTAACATCATTGATTCAATCCAGGGATCAAGGAATCATTAGGAACTTTAAATGTCAAGATAAAAAAGATTTTATGATGAAAAAGATGAATGCCAACCTACAGAATTTCAAACACAGTGTTGCAATCAAAGGTGCAATATTTTCACTTGTCACTGCATGGAATGCTAACTCTTGTAAGAGAGCATGGTGAAAGATATGCCGAACCTGTTTGCAGAGTTAGGATGTGATTGAAATGAAGATTTTGAAGGATCCCACATGAAGCAGAAGACATCTGAAGCGCAAGAACTGATGGAAACTGTAAAATTATCTCTGGCCAAACTTAATGCTGACGATAGAGAAGAGGGGATTACCCATTGAAGATGATGTTGAAGTTGCAGCCATTTTCATCGATCAAGAAATCATTCAAATCATTGCAATGACTGATAAGATTGAAGAGAATTATTCAGAAGAATCTGGTGAAGAGAATGTCAAAGAAGATATCTTGGGGTACTGCAGAAAAGTCCATTAAATTTGTGGAACAGAATCATACCTTCAGTCTTCAAGATGACATGCATGCAGAATAATCTTACACAAAAAAATTACAAAGATGTAAACAGGGTAACAAATGAAAGTATTTATAAAAGCTGCAAGAGTTCCATCCTCAAGCAGGTGCAGTAGACGCAATAGAAATCAACAAATATTTGTTTATTATTTTTGTACGGATATTTTATATGGAAAAAAATGTTTCATTAGTAAACTTTCAAAATGTATCTGTTCATCTCTTCTTAATTCCTCCTTAAACTTGAATTTTAAAAGTACTATGTGAGAATCCAGAAAATCCAAACCGACCCAATCCCAGAGCAGTCCCAATTTTAGGACTTTTACTGTACTGATATTTAAAAAGAGAGTGAGAAACATTATCAGGTACAAGCCTGCACTTCCATTTATCAAGGACTTGGCCAAATCTCAAGAATAGTACTACTTTCTAATCCTAACCTTTTCCCTTTCGATTCCTTCAGCACCCAAATCACACCCAAAGATTAATAATGCTTGAGGGAAAGAGACAGGGAGGGAAGGACAGCAGAAATTGGATGTTTATTTTAATGGTGATGCACCATCAATCACTCAGGAGACTATTGTGGAGAAACCAATAGGTTTTAATTCATTTGAGAATATAGTATATCCCTACTGTTCAGTTGTCTTGCATTGAGTCATGGGGGCTGTGGGACAGTCACCTTTATACAGGAGTCTCTGGGGAGGGACCACAGGTACAACCAGCCATAAGGTATGCTTGTCCAGATAATTATACATTACAGTCTCCATCTGAATGGAGAGTGCCCAGGCAGAATACGAGGTGTTGTTCCTCCAATTGGCAGGTGGTCTCAGTCTGGCAGTGCAGGGGACCATGGACAGACATATCAGAATGGGAATGGGGCGGGGAATTGAAATAGGTTGCCACTCTGAGATCCATGCAGGAGGCAGAGTGAAGGTCAGAATCAGAATTGATTGTCACGAACAAGTCACGTAACTCATTGTTTTGCGCAACATCAGAGTGAAAACTTGCCAACTCACCCTTCTACCCTCTCGTCTAAGTCATTACTAAAAATCATAAAAAACAGAGAAGTCCCAGAACTGATCCTTGAGAGACTCCAGTAGACACAACCCTTCAATCCAAATGTACTCCCTCCGCCACAACCCTCTGCTTTCTACAAGCATGCCAATTCTGAATCCACATGGCCAGGAATCCCTGGATCGCATGCCTTCTGACTTTCTGAATAAGCCTTTCACGTGGAACCTTGTCAAATGCCTTACTAAAATCCAAGTAGACCCCATCCACCACACTACCCTCATCAATATATCTGGTCACCTCTTCAAAGAACTCTATCAGGCTTGTGAATCATGATCTGTCCTTCACAAAGGTATCCTGACTGTCCCTGATCAGACCATAATTCTCCAAATGCCCATAGCTTTCCCACCATGGACACTTAGCAAACTCTGCCTCATCTAAACCTTTGGTACTCACCAATCAATATTAGGGAAGTTGAAGTCACCCGGGATAACAACCCTATTATTTTTGGACCATTCCAAAATGTGCCTCCCAGTCTGCTCCTCGGTATCCCGGCTGCTAACAGGGGTCCTAATAGAATACTCCCAATAGAATAACTGCTTCCTTCCTGTTCCTAACTTCCAGCCAGACTGACTCAAAAGAGGATTGTGCTACATTACCCACCCTTTCTGCAGCTGTAATAGTATCCCTGACCAGTAATGCCACCCTTCCTCCCTGCCTCTCTATCCCTTTTAAAACACTGAAATCCAGGAATATTCAGAATCCATTCCTGCCCTGGTGCCAGCCAGGTCTCTGTAGTTCCAAGCTCTCAGTTCATTACCCTTATTCCTGATGCTTTTTATATTCTAGTACATGCAATTTAGCCTTTCTACCTTAGTACTTTTATACCCTATATGCTGCTTCTCCTTCCTCAAATGATAGATCTGGCTTTACTCCATGCACTTCTTTCACTGACCTAGTGCTTCAAGTCCCATCCCTCCCCCACCCCCGCAAACCAGTTTAAACCTTCTGAACCACACTAGCAAATCTTCCCGCAAGGATATTGCTTCCCCTCAAGTTAAGCTGTAAGTCATCCAATCTGTACAGGTCTCACCTTCCCCAGAAGAAATCTCAATGATTCAAATATCTAAAACCCTGACTCCTGCACCAACCACTCAGCCACGCATTCATCTGCCATCTCTTCCAATTCTTACCGTCACTATCACAGAGCACTGGCAGCAATTGTGAGAATGGTATCCTTGAGGTCCTGCTCTTCAGCCTTTTGCTAGCTCCCTAACACATTCTTCAGGACCTCACCCCTCTCTCTGCCTGTCATTGGTACCAACATGTACCACGACTTTTGGCTGCTTTCCCTCTCGCACCAGAATGCCCTGACCCTGGCACCCGGAGACAAAATACTATGTGGATGTCTTTCTCATGATTTATTCTCCCTTATGAGCCTAAGGTCTTCCAGCTGCTGGTCCAGATTCCTAACACATCTTCCAGTTCGCCTATCTGCATGTACTTCTGGCATATGTGGCTCTCCGGAAGAGGGGAGCTTTCCCAGGACTGCCACATCTCACATGGTGAAATTGAGGAGGACAAGTTCAGGGAATTGGAAGTTGTTGAAGTGATGGATGGCATATAAAATATGATGCAAGAAGGTGGGGAGGGATTGGTCCAGGGGTCAAAATAGAGGCGAGGTCAGTGGATACCAGTTCAGTGGGGCAGGATCTACATGGATAATTTGATACGTGGATTGAACAGGGTAGGGGGTTGAACAGGGCAATGTGGGCTGTGAGGTTGGAGGCAGTGAAAGGAAGATGACCAGAAGTGATGAGTTCAGAGATAGTGCAAGAGATTATGGTTTCATGAGTTTTGATGGGGTCCTGTTGAAGGGGTGAGTAAGAGATAGTGTCTGAGAGCTGTTGTCTGGCTTCAGCAAAGTAGAGGTCAGTACAGCAGACCACAATGGTGGCATCTTGTTTGTGGGTTTGATAGTGAGGTTGGGATTGGTGCGGACTGGAAGGCAGAGCATTTTGAGGGGATGAGATTAGACTATGTAAAAGGAGTTATGAAGTCGAGATGGTTGATCAGTTGGAAATATAATGATCCATAGCGGGCAGAATTCCAGAAGGAGGAGGAAGGTTTAAGGTGGCAAAAAGGGTCTGTAGAGGGGGTTGGAGAATCATGGTTGAAAAACTGGGCACAGAAACTGAGCCAATGGAAGAAGAGTTTGTACACAGAACTCGTTGAGGTATGGGTGAAGGGGGACAAAGGTGAGGCCTCTACTGGAGGTCAGAATGTTCCATCTCTGAGGTTAGAAGATCGGATGGGATGGTAAAGACCATGCAAGGGATGGTGTGGAAGTCAGTGAGGTAGAGGGTATCAGGAGGTAGAGGATCGGAAGGACCCGAGGGAGGAAGAGGAAGAGGAGGCAAGGGTGAGTGGGATAGGGTGAGAGTTTGAAAACGCTAGCTCTGAATATTTTTGGCTGCAGTGAAATTAAATGCTGGATTTCCTACTTAATAGTCAGGAACACCAAATTTCTACTTATTAGCAACAGGATATATGGAGAAAGGAAATATCATTTATGCAGAGCCTTTCAAAGTTTTGGATAAGACCAACAGATGCAGCCAATTATGCTTTTTATGTCAAGAATGATCAGTATTTTCAGGCATACATCACAGCAACCAAGGTATGTATGGCCATGTTATACAGAGGAATTTCGTATAAAGGAAACTATCTATTTTGGCAACACAAATATTACACCCGATAGCACTTTTCGGAAGAGCACTCTATGAATATATTTAAGAAAAAGAAACCTTCTGTTCTTCCAAATCATGCCATAGGATCTTCTACCAAGAGGGCAGATAAAATTGATATTTAAAATTCTCATCTAAGTAACTATACCTCCATCAATTCAGCAATTGCTCAACACAGAAATTGAGGCTTGCCTTAGCTTTAATGTTCAAGCCTCCAGAATGAGATTTGAAACTACAATCTTGTTAAGTAAAATATCGCCACTGAATCTCAGTCGAATCCATGTAACATTTCAATGGTGGCCCAAGTGCAAGAAACTTTAAGGCTGATCCACGGTAGTTGCAATCCAGATAGATCGACTCGCTAAATTTCGATGACATTGCCCAAGATAACCCAGAAATAAACATCAATTTAATGATGAGAACATTAGACACCGTGACCTGCAAGGTGCCAACACTTTTCCTGCTGGCATCAGAATCACACAGCTGCAGAAAGTAAAAGGTGCCAACTTTATCCAAAACCCAGAACATTCAGAATGTTCTAAAATATTAGATCCTTATGCACAGTATTGTTACAGATAATGTAACATCATGCATTGCTGAGAAAACAGTCAAATTTAATCTTCAATCATCATGTTCTGAAATATCTGCTAAAAAAAAACCAATTGTAATGCCTTGTTCATGGAGTCAGAGTTATATAGCAGGGGATTTGCCCTTCACTCCAATTTGCCATGCCAACCAACTTGCCTACTTGAGCTCCTCCCATATGCCTGCAACAGTCATGTCTTTCAAAACCATCTAAACATCTTGTATAATTACAATATTTCCTGAATTGCTCCCCACTGACACTTCATTCATTTACCATGTCTCATTTTGCAATGGGAGGTCTAATGTTGTCTTCTAATAGGCTATTCACATATTGCTTGAAAAAACTTTCCTTTGGCAGTCCCAGTCCATATTAGGGAAGTTAAAATGACCTATTATTACAACTATTATTCTTAGGAGTGTCTGCAAACTCCCTATATATTTGTTTTGGTTGCAACTGGGGGACTCTTAGTACAAATATTTCTGAGTTCCACCCATGTAGCCACACTTGATGATGGCCCAGCAATGCATTCTTTAAATATAGGTGCAGTAAGGAGTTAGTTGACCATTAGGAAAGGTAATCCGGGTGGGCAGGGAGTGCACGATTGCCCTCGGTAACAAGTATGCTCTTCCCTATCAAAAACACTCCTCTTCTCTCTTACCTCCACTTATATCACACCTGTGGCATCTCCACCCAGAACATTGGGCTGTTGATCTCGCATATCCCCCGACCATAATTCTGAAAAGAGCTCATTGTCCCATGTACCTATCCATGCCTTAAGTTCTTCTAACGTTTCAAACCTCTTGCATTAAAATAAATGCAGTTTAGTCCATCAGATACTCCATGCTCCCTGTCCTTCCCTTGCCTATCCAGTCTAGTGAACTTGCTTGCATTAACTTCTACATTTGCCTTAACTGCCAAATTACTACTTTGGGTTTCAAACTGCTGCTAAATTAGTTTAAACACTCCCAAGCAGTATGAGCAAATCTCCCTGCCAGGATATTGGTACCTTCCAGTTCAGGTGGTACTCACCCTCTTGTAAAGGTCACCTCTGTCCCAGAAGAGACCTCAATGGTCCTAGAACCTGAAACCCTACTTCCTGCATGACCTTCTCAGCCACACATTTATTTGCCCTATCCTCCCATTCCCATCCTCACTAACATGTGGCACTCAGCAATTGAAAGATTACAATGCTGGAGATCCTTTTTTTACCCTTCTGCCCAATCCTTGGGCTCACTCTGCAGGGTATCAACCCTTTCTCTACCTATGTTATTGGTATCAACATGCTCCATGACCTCTTGCTGCTCACTCTCTCCTTTGTGAATGCTCTACAACCATTCGGAAACATCTTGCCCTGGCCCCTAGGAGGCAAAGTGCCATCCAGGAATCTCTAACACAGCCACAAATCTCCTGTCTGTCTCCCCAACCATCATCATCTTCACCTATCCCTTCTGTGCATCAGATCCAGTTGTTCTGCCACAGACAGCTGCTGCTGCTCTCCTCTGTAAGGTCAATATCCAAAATGATATACTTGTTACCGAGGGCAATCATGCACTCCTTGCCCACCCCGATGACCTTTCCTAGTGGTCAACCAACTCCTTATTGCCTGCACCTGAGGTGTATTTCAATATAGCTCCTGTCTATGATCTCTTCAATATCATGGATGCACCCGAGCCCATTTCCATTTCCAGCCACTTGATTTGATTATCCAGGAACTACAACTGATCACGCTTCCCACAGATAGTCACCAGAGACAATAAAAGTTTCCTTGTTAGCTCATATTCTGCAACAGGAGCATATGTCTGCTCTAAATGCCATCTCAAAAATCATCAAGACTACAGAGAAATGCAAATAAAAAAATCTCCTTTCTTTCCACCGTTCACTCTCCTCCAAATCCAAAATCTCAGCACTTTCACCACAAGCACATTCATTGCAACTGTCCCAAAATGGCCACTCCCAGTCTGCCATTGGTTTATTTTTTAAAGGTCAAATTATTACCTTGAATTTGATGTGCTCAGTAGCTCTGCCATAAAATTCTTACTTTTGCTGTCATGTCCTTGTATGCACACTAGTGCGTGAGCATAAAGGGAATGAGAAAGTCTGCAGCTCAATTTACATTTCTTATGTTTTTTTAGTTCTGCTCACTGTTAAAGATCCCAAAAAAACCCACAAACCACTTTTATTAAAATAGATCTCTCCTTTACACTGTTCCATTATTCAAGTCTGCACTTCCACACTTTGTATTTGGAAATATCGGACAAATTGCTTTCCTCTTAAAAAGTGAGGTATTATTTCTAAAACATATTAAAGAACAGGTTCAGTGCGTATTCAGTTTCTCTCAACTCTAATGGTCTTCTTAGCTTCCCAAGATGACTCTGCTTTGAAGGGAGCTGTTAATTTCTATTGTTCCAAATACAAAAAGCCAGAGAAACAAAGGGAAAGGTGGAACTTTTCAACTTTGGATGCTTATGTGAACTATAATACCCAAAAGGCTGTCCATTGTAATGGAAACGAAAATTGAGAATGGTGTATAATTGGCAGTTGATTCAACTTAATGTTATGCCCAAACAATATTGATGTGAGGCAAGCCATTCATTGCTTTTTCCTCACTTTACATCAGATTACACTTTAAAAAAGCATTTTATTAACGGTCTCCCAATAACTTTACACCCTATTTCTAATACTTTATTTGCACCAACTGTACTAATGTTTAAAAAAACTCTTTCATCTTGGAGTAGATTATAAGAAGTGGTCTCTGATGAGATCGCACTTAGAATACAGGTAAACCCTGCTTTATGAAAATTCACTTATACAAAGAAACCTGTGTTCGCTTTTATGAAGAAATTATAATAGGTTTTTGCTTTTACAAAAATTGCCTCCAATAGTAGTCAATAGTTCTTGCTTTACAAATTTTTGGATTATGAACAGTTTCTCAGGGACGCTCTACCTTTGTAAAGCAGGGTATACCTGTACTGTGTTCAGTTTTAATCACCTCATTACAGGAAAGATGTAGAAACTGTGGAGGGGGTGCAAAGGAGATATGCCAGGATGTTGTCTAGATTGGAAAATATATCTTATGAGGCAGGGTTAGCAGATCAAGATATTTTCTCTTTGGACTGAAGAAGCACAAGAGGTGACTTAATGGAGATCTATAAGATTATGAGAGGCATAGATAAGGAATAAAGTCAGCATCTTTTTTCCAGGAGAGGAGTAACAGAGTGAACAGAGGAAAGTTTCGGGGAGACATCAGTGGCAAATTTTTTTTTTTAATGCAGAGGGTTGTGGGTGTATGGAATGCATTGCCAGGGATGGAGATAGGGGCTGGAACAATAGGGGCATGCAAGAGTCTCTGAGACAGGCACATGGATGAAAGAAAAATAGAGGGAAGGTTTAGTTATTTTTTGGTAAGTAAATTTGGGTCAGCACAACATTGTGGGCTGAAGGGCCTGTACTGTGCTGTAATATTCTTTGTTTTGTGATAAGCCCTGACAAATCCAGACCACAAAAGAACTGAAGCTATACTGAACAATACTCAATTCATACTATGGCAAACATGTACATGCAATAGGGCATGTAAATAAATTTTGCTAACAATTTGTTACCTTATTATAGTGGTTTTCAAACTTTTTATTTCCACCCACATACCACCTTAAGCAATCCCTTACTAATCACACAGCACCTGTGGCATAGGGAATACTTAAAGTGGAATGTGAGTGGAAAAAAAAGGTTGAGAAGCACTGCTATAGACGTTTCGATGGTGGAGAGGGTTTTTACCTGTGATGTGTTGGGCTACATCCATTGCCATTTGCAGGGCTTTCTGTTCAGGGGGGTATTAGCGCCCCCATACCAAACCATGATGCAGGCAGTCAGCACACCTTTGCCAGGATTTCTGATGTCTTACCAATATTACAATATTTGTTGTCCTTCGGTTCGTGACTTTGCAGAAACCTGTGTATGATGGAGTTTTAAGTGGAACAGCCATTGCGGTCCCACTCTCTCAGCAGAAGAGACCTTGATCCAGTGGCACAACCATTACGTCTGGAGACCTCTCTTGCTTCAATGGATGAGCAGGACGACTAAGTGCCTTGTCATGCTCTTAGTGTTCCACAATGCCTGCTGGGTCTGCCTTCTTGATCGCTAGATCATTAATCAGTCGCTTTCACTCAATCCACCAGGGCCAAACTTCACATACTGGGATAGACAGATCTCCTACCTCACCAAGGGTCGAAGACCCATCAGCTGCCCTCACCTGGCTTAGCCTGTCTGCTGAGATGGTTTACTGGGGTGCAGCCACTGTGCCTGCTACCTGGAGCTACAGGTGAGAGCTGAGTGTCAGGTGGGGACCAAAGGTAGATGAGCTGCCTGAAAAGGGCACGACAGTCATCTTCCCCCCCCCCCACCCCACCCCACTAGAGGTGCTAACCCTCCCTAGACACTCCACACCAAACCTCTGCAAACTCCTGAAGCAGAGGTGCTGATGTGCTTTCTTCACGATACCATTATTGTGTTGGGTCCAGGAAAGATCCTCTGAGATAGTAACTCCCAAGAACTTAAATTTGCTCACCCTCTCCACCCCAATGATTACTAGCTAATACACCTCTGAGTACAATGACACATGTCTATAGCACACATGCGTCAAGAGCACATCTTCTGTTGAGTGTTGAGTAAGACAGGTAGGAGGAAGATGAGACACAAGAGACTTCAGATGCTGGTAGTTAGGGCCAAAAACAAGCTGCTTGAGAAACAGTGGGTCAAGCTACATTGATGGAGGCAAAGGGATAAAGGATAAAAGGGAGATAGCCAGTCTGAAGATAAAGAGAAAGGATGAGGTCGAAACCAGGTGAAGAGGAAGATGAACAGATGGAGCCCGGGGTAAGGAGTCAGATGATTGGCAGTGGGTGATAGGTAGAGGCAGTTAGAAAGAAGGATAAAAAGATGCAGAGCAGCAGAGGGGAGAGAAAGAGAGAGAGTCTAGAAAGTGACATGGAAACAAGTGGCTATAGTTGTGGAATCTGATAAACAAGGTGATAAGTGAAATTAGACAAAGAAGGAACGATGGGTCGATGGAATTAGACAAAGAAGGAATGATGGGTCGATGGAATTAGACAAAGAAGGAATGATGGGTCGATGGAATTAGTTTGGGGGAGGGATAAGAGAATCAGGTGTAATGTGTGTGCCATGGGCAGATGGAATCTGGTGCGTAACAGGGATAGGAAAAGTAGCAGAGGGAATGTGCATGAGCTGAAATTGGAAAATCCAATGTTAGAACCACTGGGTTGTGCACTACTCTGGCTGAATATGAAGTGATGTTATTCTCATTTGTGTTTGGCATTACCTTGACAGTGAAAACGATCGGGGATTGACAGGTCAGTGTGGGAATGGGAGTTACATGTTCTGGTCAACCACCTCAGAAAGATCACGATGAAGATAGAATTACAGCCATTCTAAATTCTTTGTTTGAAGCAGTGTCTAATTAACTAGTTCAGTGACCCAGTGCAATTCAGATAAGAACAAGAGAGGCTAAAAACAGCATGTTGTGGTCAACAGGCCATGAGATGCTAGGTATTAAGGCAGGAGATGAAAATAATACCAGTAAACTCACCAGAGGCAAGGCCATACAGGACTCAGATAAGAACAACCTAGTAGAAAAGACTGCTGAGCAACAAGTCTTATCTCCAAAAGTGCATAGAACAGTACAGGCCCTTTGGCCCACAATGCTGTGCTCATCATATTAACCTACTCCATTCTCCCTTCTCTACACTGACCTTACATTCATCAAGACCCATCTCCTTTGTGAATTACCAAAGCAAAGTATTCATTAAGGTCTTTGAGTGGTCTTATCGTCATTCTAGGCATCCTCCTGTTCTTCATATACACTTGGGGGTTTCTTTAATTCTACTTGCCAAGTCCTTCGCATGACTCCTTTTTGCTTTCTTCAGTCCCTTCTTGGTTGCCTTATAATTCTCAAGAACACTGCTCAACGACGATGGCTCCTTACTCTACCATCCTTTACTTGTCTCAATGGGACAAATCTATCTGGAACCCCATGCAAGCATTCCCTAAACAACTTCCACATTTCTCTTGACATTTTTACCAAGAACATCTGTTCCCAATTAACTTACCAAGTTATTGTAATTAGCCCTTCCCCAATTAAATAGTTTCTCAAATCATCTGCTTCTGTCCTTATTCATGGCTATGCTAAAGGTCAGGGAGTTGAGATCACTATCTCCAAAGTGCTCGCCCATTACCTCGTACTAGAGTCAGCATGTCCTCTAGTAGGCCTGCTATCCTATCATTCCTGGGTATTTCTGACAAGTTCTTCTCTGTTCAAATCCTTTGAATTAAAGGGGTGCCAATCAATATTAGGGGAGTTGAAGAGACAACCACCCTGTTAATTTTGCACCTTTCTAAAATATGTCTCAGTGGTCTAGCAGCTACTTGCAGGCCTTTTGTGTATTCAATACTAGGATTACTGAAGTGCCATACCAGAAAGCCACTGGTGACCTCCCATTACTGCCACTTTGACCAGCTGGACTAGAGTCATCCAATGCAAAATAATTCACCACTCTGTTGGCCCTCATTAGCCTAAAGCTCCTTAGGATCATTCACATCTAATTTCCTCATTAAGGATCAGTAACCCTCCTCCAGCTCTGCCTCGCAGGTAGCATTGCTAAGGGGATGCAAGCAAACAGGAAATGGATACAAAAAAGGAAAGCTCATGGGTGATTGGTTTTTATTTATATAATAAAACAAGGGTTACAAATCTGATTTTGAATTCCTATTTTGTGATGATCAGTGAAGCTGATAAATATTACAGGCAAACCCTGCTTTACGCGATAATTCATCCCAAATTTTACTCACGTAAGACAAATTCGTGTTAAGTGATTAATAGAATCAATGGGAATAATTACAATTAATTATTCCGTCCCTTCAGATTGTCCATCAAGACATAAAAATGTTTTTAAAACAACTTTTAGCTGCATATAATGCCAAAATTATAATGGTTAATAAAAATAATTATAATTTTCATTTTTCATAATGACATCATAAACTATTTCTTAGAAAAATATTTGTCCATTTCCTATAGCTAGCAATTCCTTTTTTCTAAATTGCTGTGGACTTCCCTCGACCAATCATGATTCCCGTTTAAACAAATTCCATTTGCATGCACGAAGTCTAGATGCTGCCACCCCTTGCCAGTTCGTGTTCCTGACTGAATGCCTTTTAAATGTTACTACTGTTTCTATCCCCTCTCCCAGTGGTGTGCTCCAGGCACCAACCACTCTCAAAATACCTATCCTTCTGCTCTACATTTTGCACGACAGACTATCAACGTACTCGGTCTCTAACTGCTACCATTTACTCATTGATGAGACAAGCTGATTGCAGTTTATCCCAAGTGTCACTCTTATTTACCCTGAGTCATCTCCATGCATCATAGCACATTCCTTTTATGTCATTTCTGATGAAGGGCTGCAGATATGAAGTATCGACTCTGCTTTACTTCCTGAACTGATGAGATCTCGCGTTAACTGAATAACTACATGCTTAAAATGGGAAATGGTGGGTTTTCCAAATCACGGTAAATGAATTTTGCATTGATTGAAGTAGCAGTTTCTTTTATCCAAGTTTTTTGAATTACCTTCCTAAATCTCCTTGCTTCCCTTTTTTAATATGCTCCTTTAAAAAGTTATGATCCAGAAATTCTAGTGCACTCAAATTGGTGCAGTAGATACATTTCTAATGATAATTTGATATCTGAATCCCCAATCTGAACTTTAGTTACAGCCAAGCTATTAAGCCGGAGATAAATTTTTTTCAATGAAGCCCAACCCTGTACTGTGGCTTGAAGTAGACAGTGGTCAGATGGGAAGAGAGACAAGGTGTCAAGGAAGCGATTGGAGAAGAGGATTCTCACCAAGGACTGAGGGTGAGAAAACATTGTCACAGACAGAGAACAGTGCATCAGAAATGTGGGAGTATGCGAGGGAGGCGAAGGAATTGCTAGGATCATCATGGAAGCAACCGTACTTAGGCAATCTTTGAAGAACCAAATCCTTATGCTATAATCCTGGATTCAGACCCCAGTAGTAAATAAAATGCAACCGTCTCATTCATGGGCCTTGCCGTTTGGTGTGGGTGATCATGTCTCTCCATCCATCACGATCTCTGATCTTCCAAATTGTAGTTGTGGACTCCCCCTGTTTTCCTTTGGTGAAGGCTCCATCTTTGAGCTGAGACCATAGTAGATGTTGAGTTCATGATTATACATGGGAAGAATACTGTGGTTTCCCATTGCCTTCTTCAGTTGCGGTGTTCATACTGGATGGGTCACCCTGGCCATTGATCAGCTGATTCATCTGCCCAGTGTTTTTAGTTTTACAACCATAAATTCCAATTTGTAGAATCTGCTTGTTAAAAAAACCATCCGGCATATGGAATCCATGGCTTCACATGAACCTGAATGGGAGGCTAAACACCTTGCTCAAGGGCGACCTGTAGGCCATCAGATGGAAGGAGCGCCTTACTTCTCTTTTTGCTGAGCAAATGCACAGAACCTACACTGCAACTGTACATACTCGTGGAATCGTCGATTCTGTGTAATAGTCGATCCCACCTCCCACTTTTTGCCCAAAAATCAATTCTTTCTATGAACCGTGTAAAAGTTGACCCCACCCCACCCCCCCACCCCCATTTTTGGCCCTGACCACTGGATCCTCTTGCCCCAGCGGTCCACCCATCTGAACTCCCATCGCCCCAACCACCCATCCAGCTGAGCTAATTCCCCGACCATGGACTTACCACCTGGTCCTGGCCATCTGAGCTCCCAGCACCTTGAATGATGCAGTAATTCAAGAGGTCAAAAGTTTGACTCGTGTAAATCAACCCCTCCCCCTTTTAAGGCCTCAAAATGTGGTCCAAAAAATTCAACAATTACATAATGTGGTAAATTCTGTCATTATCCTTCTGGCATCAAACTTGATGTCAGTGCAAAACTGGTTCTTTAAATCTGCTGTTAATAATCCCTCTCCAATTAGATTCTCTACTTCCTCATTGGGTGACCCCAATCAATGCACATTAGCAACCACCTCCTCCTTGCTGATATCAATACAGGGACATATCAAAACTGTGCACTTGGTCTTCTGTTCTAGTCCCTCTGTACTCATGATGATGTAACCACATTTGGCTCCAATGCCATTTACAAATTTGACTTCAGGTTGCTGGTCAAATAGCAGGAAATGACGAGTCATTACAGATGGAGATCAAGAATCTGTGTAGTTTCAAAACAGCAATCTTACTCTGAACATCAGCAAAACCATGGAGCTTGAAGTGGAGGCCAAGGGAGCACACCTGTCTTCATTAACGGGACAGTGGTGAAGAGGGTTAATATTTTCAAATTCCTGGGAGTCCCTATATTGGAGGGCCTCTCCTAAATCCAGCACATTAAAGCAACTATGAAAAAGGCACGCCAGCAGCTGAGACTTTCTGATATAACAGATGATTTAACATAATAGCCCCTTTCACACTTCCATCCCAGTAAATCAGCTGTTCAGTGTCCTGGGATAGGAAAGGGGGCTTGGCCTTATACACTAGACCACTCCTAACCAGGTCACTGAAAACTTTCACACTTGCAAGGGTTTATACCCAGCGTTTGGTCTGTTCTACCTTTAATAGGAAGTGCTTGCAATGCAATTTCCAGTTTCACACTTGTCTGATCTGAAGAAGCCGGGTATTGTACTAGGTAGGGGTCGAGGCTGGCAATCCCCAGTGTGAGATGATGTCATCTGACTCAGGTGTCGAGCACATTTTGCTTTCACACTTGCCACTTTAAAGGCCGTTTGGCATTTGATTCATGGGATCACTGGCAAGTGTGAAAGGGGCTATTGTTGAATATTCCATCAAATTTCTACAATTGTTGGTTGCATCTCAGCCTAACTTGGTAACTTGAATGCCCAGAAACAGAGGCACCGATCTTCTGTCCACTGAAGGCATCCATGAGAGATGCTGCTTCAAGAGTGCAGTCGGCATCATAAAATAACCCATTACCCTGGTCATAATCTCTTCTTGTCACTCCCTTCAGGCGGAAGGTACAGAAGTATGAAGTTCAGAGCCTACAGGTACAAGAAGAGTTCTTGACCAACCGCTATCAGCATTCTTGAACTTGTCGCTCCTACCCTAACCTACTCCAGAACCAACAAAAGATCCGTCTCTGGTCATTTATTTTTGACTATTGTCATCAGTGAACCTTATGTACCTGATTGGCTGCAGCAAGCAAGAATTGTGATGCATCTATACACTGTAGTTATGTACATGACAATAAACTCGCATTGACAGGGGAATCACCTCTTCAAAAAACATTTCTATGATTTATTGGAATAGATCATTTTGGCATTTTTAAATGTCAATTCAAACATTGTTCTTTTTCATATTGTGTAATTGTTAAACATCAAAAGTTCCCTGCCCCCACAGTAAAATAATCAAAGCCCTCCAAGTAGTTAACATGCATGACTTACATAAAACCAGTTTTGCATATAGTGTATTGCCAATTTTAAAATTAATTATTACAACTTTTCTTTTCCTGCTGCATTGATTCACAGGATGTAAGTAATATCTGTAGTGTCTGCAATGACTGATTACCCCCACCTTTAGAAAAATTGATGTCAAGTGACTTTATGGAATCCATGCAAGACCCAAAATGTCAATCATTCATTTCCCTCCACAGATGCTATTTGACCTGCTGAGTTCCTCCAGCAGTTTGTTTTTTTAAATTCCAGATCTCCTGCATCTGCAGTCTCTTCTATCTACATTCTCACAGCTGTTAACCACAGAACATTATAGCACAGTCCCTTCAGCTCACAATTTTGTGCTGACTTATGTATAGTAAAAGTCCTAAAGTCCAGACTGCTTCGGGATTGGGTCAGTCTGGATTTTCAGATTTTCCGGATCCTCGGGCAGTACATCTGTGGCGCTTACACAATGCACACACGCAACCAATGCACATACACAAAAGCAGTCATCGAGAAGTCCAGATTCTGCGGTGGTCCAGCAGATTTCAGCCGAGAGTTTGAGAAATCCAGATTTTTGGACTTTTACTGTAAAACTAAATGAAACCCTCCCAATCCTTTCATCCTTGTGTGTGTTTAAATCTCTTAAATGCCCCTATTGTAACAGCCCCCATCACCACCCATGGCAATGCATTCCATCCAGGCACCCAGTACTCTTTTTACCCCTGATGTCTCCTTTAAACCTTCCTCCTTCATGTAGCAAGTTCCACGATTGATCCGGAAGCTTGGACTAATGATCCAAAGACAAATTCAAAACTGGCTACAGCTGGAAAAGTGAAATTTGAAAATAAAAACAGTCATCTACATCAATGCAGATATTAGTGGCCATGAACCTGTTGGGTTGCCATAAAGTGCCTCAAAAAACAGAACAAAAAAAAATTGAGAACGAAGCAAACTTTGATTGCAAATTTCCTGCTTCTAATTTTCCTCTCTGGCTTCCAGTATTTCAGGTGACATTTGCCTCCAGCTATTCGCACCACCTCTAGACAGACATTCCTTTATCAAAGAAACACAAGAACTGCAGATACCACAACCAGTTGTCATTCGACTCACCTGCTCCCCACCCATAACTGACTTTTGTTCTCTCCACCTCTACCGATCCTCAAAATTGAAACTTAAAACTGGTTTCGTTTCTCAGTTTCTTGTTCTGATGAGATGAGAGAACACAAACAAACTGAATTATTTCCAGTGATTTCTGTGTCTCGTTTCAGATTGCAGCAAACTGTTAGGCCTCACCATCTTCGACTGCCTCATGAATGACCATTCTTTCTACATCACCTTTGTTGACCTCACCAAAGCCTTCGACACCGTGAGTAAGAAAGGGCTTTGGCAAATACTAGAGCGCCTCGGATGCCCCCCAAAGTTCCTCAACATGGTTATCCAACTGCACGAAAACCAACAAGGTCGGGTCAGATACAGCAATGATGGCGGGTCAGATACAGCAATGAGCTCTCTGAACCCTTCTCCATTAACAATGGCATGAAGCAAGGCTGCGTTCTCGCACCAACCCTCTTTTCAATCTTCTTCAGCATGATGCTGAACCAAGCCATGAAAGACCCCAACAATGAAGACGCTGTTTACATCCGGTACCGCACGGATGGCAGTCTCTTCAATCTGAGGCGCCTGCAAGCTCACACCAAGACACAAGAGCAACTTGTCTGTGAACTACTCTTTGCAGACGATGCCGCTTTAGTTGCCCATTCAGAGCCAGCTCTTCAGCGCTTGACGTCCTGTTTTGCGGAAACTGCCAAAATGTTTGGCCTGGAAGTCAGCCTGAAGAAAACTGAGGTCCTCCATCAGCCACCTCCCCACCATGACTACCAGCCCTCTCCCCCCACATCTCCATCGGGGCACACAAAACTCAAAACGGTCAACCAGTTTACCTATCTCGGCTGCACCATTTCATCGGATGCAAGGATCGACAACGAGATAGACAACAGACTCGCCAAGGCAAATAGTGCCTTTGGAAGACTACACAAAAGAGTCTGGAAAAGCAACCAACTGAAAAACCTCACAAAGATTAGCGTATACAGAGCCGTTGTCATACCCACACTCCTGTTCGGCTCCGAATCATGGGGTGAATGGTTCCCTGATGAATACATAATATTAAATTCCACTTGCAGCCCCTCAGCACATGAAGAGCCCTTTGTTTTCATTGAGCCAAACAGCATGGAACAGGCTTTTGGGCCCAGCTCGTCCCTGTTACGAAGTTAGCATTCAGATCTAGTTCTTTGTGTCTACATATAGTCCATATCTACCCGCCTCTTCACATCTTTAGAATGTTAGAATTGGACCCAGTTATACAATTTCTTCTGGCAGATTGCACCAGATACAGGCCAGCTTCGAACTGAAAAAGTTGCCCGTCAGAACCCTCTTAAATCTCTCCCGTCACCCTCTCTTCTAGAATTGTGTACCCTGGGAAAAAGACAATTCACTTGATGCATGTCCCTCAGTTTTATATACCTTTATAAGATTGTCCCTTAGCCTGCTATCCTCCATGGAATAAAGACCCAGTCCGACCATCCTCTTCTGATAACTCAAGCCGTCCAGTTCTGACAACATCCAAGTGAATCTCCCCTGAAAATTATCGATATCCTTCCAAGAGCTGGGTGACTAGAACTCCACAAAGAACTTCAAAAGTATTATCTCACCAACACCTATAGCTGCACCATGAGGTCCCAGTTTTTGCCCTCTATACCTTTCCCAATGAATGCAAGCACGCTAAATGCCTTCTGTACTACCCAGTCAACCAGAGTTGCCATCTTAAGGTGCACTTCCAGGTGTTTCTCTTCGACAAAACTCTCAAGGGCTCAGTCAGTGTGCAAGTCCTGCCCTGATTAGACTTTTGAAAGTCCAGCACACCACACTGTTCAGAGTTAAATCTTATTTGCACTCTTTGGCCCATCTCCCCAACTGCTGTATATTTAGGTATCCTTTCTCACTGTCCACACCACCATAAATTTTGGTGTCACCTGCAAACATAATAATCACGTTAACAATATTATTTATATTAACAATTTGGATGACAAATAATAGACCTGTCATCAACCCCTGTGGGACCCCATTGGTCATAGGTGTCCAATCAGAAAGCGAACGCTTCATGACCAACCTCTGAATCCTTCCACCAAGCCAGCATTGAAACCAATTGGCCAGCTCACCTTGAATGCCAGTTGATCCAACTTCTCAGACTAACTTGCCATGTGGGACCATGTCAAAGACCTTGCTCTAGAGGTGGCCAATTTTTAATTTAGACATACAGCACAGTAACAGGCCATTTGGGCCACGAATACATACAGGTGGTGCAGGTTAATTGGATGGCACAGACTTGTAGGCTGAAATTATGTTGCATGTCTAAATTAAAAGATTGGCCTCCCCTAGAACATCCTCATCCATCCTTTTGGTCCCTTTGTGAGCAATGATTTCCCACATGAAAGTTGTACTGACTACCTCAAAACACTTACTGCTTTCCCAAATCCACTTCTTCCCAATCCCTCTGGCAAATCTCCCACTACGGATGTCTGCCTCAGAGTTCCCTGGCTTGTGCTAGCTGCTTTTTAAATTATAACATCAGCATTCTCACACAGTTTAACAGGTGACAAGTTACATTTGGTCCACAAAAAGCCACCCTCTAAGAAGAGTGATTGTAACCATTTATCCTTGATATACAATGGGACACCATCGCCATCTTCCACCATCAATATCCTGAGAGTCGCTACTGCACCAGCCGCACAAACCCTGACTAGAATAAAGTTCAAATTTATTGCCAGAGTACATACAACCCGGAGGTTCTTTTTCCTGCGGACCAGGCAAAATTACTCAAGAAGAAATAATATATACAAAGAGAGAAATCTAAACAAAGAGCCTTTGAGTCTGTTGTTTAGGAGTTTGATGGTTGAGGGGTAGCAACTATTGCTGAACCTTGTACAAATCTTGTGACACCGACACCTCTTACTTGATGGGAGCAGCAAGACTGAGCATGTCCTGGGTGATGTGGATTCTTGATGATCACTGCTGCTCTCTGACAGTGTTCCATGTAGATGTTTTCAATGATGGGGAGAATTTTTTCAATTATGCATTGGGCTGTGACCACTACCTTTCTCAGGGTTTTCTGCTCAGAGGTATTAGTGTCTCCTTAGCAGGTCATGATGCACACCACTCAGCACCTTTCCACTCCACATCTCGAGAAGTTTGCCAAGGTTTCCGATGACATGCTGAACTTCTGCAAACTCCTAAGGAAGTAGAGGCTCTGTCGTGCTTTCTTGATGACATTGGTATGATATATCCAGGACAGGTCCTCTGAAATAGCAACTCCAAGGAATTTAAATTTGCTCATCCTTTCACTGGGTCATACACATCTGGTTTTTCTTTCCTGAAGTCTACAATCAGCTCCTTGGTCTTGGTGACATTGAGCAAGATGTGGTTCTTTGCATACCGTTTAGCCAATCTCCCTCCTTTATGCTGACACATTGCCCCTAGGGTGGTGTCGTCACCATATTTGTAAATTGTATTGTTGTCACAGGTGTAAAGCGAGTCACAGGTGTAAAGCGAGTAGAGCAAAGGACCAAGTACACAACCTTTTGGGTGTAAATTATGGAGAGGTCCTTGCCAATCTACACTGATTGGGACCTAGAGATGAGGAAATCCAGGAACCAATTATACAGTGGGGTATTTGAGGCCCAGGTCTTGGAGTTTGCTGATTAGTTTTGAGGGGATGATGGTGTTGAATGCCATACAGTAGATTAGAGAAGTGCATCCTGCAACTAGCCACTCTCTTCCTGACACCACAGAGCCTTTTCAACAGCTACAAGGTGCAAATCAGGTGTGTAATATGATAGTTTTCACTTAGCTGCTTGACTGCAGTTCAAGTTCTGAAGCTGGTCAGCACCATCTTGGATAAAGCTCCCCATGCAATTGGTACCCCATCCGGCACCCTAAGCATTCATTCCCTCCATCACCAGCTGAGTGGTTGCAGTGAACATCGTGTTCAAAATACATGAACTCATCCAGACTAATCCAACAACACCTCCCAAAATTGTGAGCTCTGGCATTGAAAACAACAGCAGACTATGAACAGGAAGACCATGACCACCTTCAGGTGCTTCATTACACTGGACACTATTCTGATCTGGAAATATAATCACTGTTTCTTCCCTTTTGCTGAGTCTAAATACAAGTGTGGAGGTGCCTTCACACAAAGGACTGCAATGTTTTTTTTAAACAATTTTTTTAACTTTTCACAGTGAACCATATCAACCAAAATATGTACAAACGTATCACATTAAATTTACACAGAGATCTTTTCTCCCCTTTCTCCCCCTCCCTTTCCCTCCCTCACTTCTACCCAACCCCCTCCAATACCCATAAATATTCAACATATACAATACAATAAAACCACAAAACAATATTTTCAGACAAAGAAAAATAAACAAGAAAAATACATCATCTATTTATTACACACTGAAACTAGTCATTTTGTCTTCTTATCATTTCATTCTCATTTTAGGGGACGGAGATCATAGGCAAGTTCTCTCTGATATGTTCCATGTATGGTTCCCAAATTTGTTCAAACATTGTGAGTTTATTTTTTTTAATTATGTTATTTTTTTCCAATGAAATACATTTATTCATTTCCATGTACCATTGCTGTATTCTCATGCTCTCTTCCATTTTCCAAGTGGACATTATACATTTTTTTTGCTATCGCTAGGCTATCATAATGAATTTTTTTTGCACTTTATCCAAATTGAGGCCTAATTCTCTACCTCTTATGTTACTTAAAAGAAATATCTCTGGTTTTTTTGGTATGTTATTTTTTATAATTTTATTTAGTATCTGATTTAATTCTTCCCAAAACGTATTTACTTTCGTACATGCTCAAGATGCATGTAATGTTGTTCCATTTCCTTCTTACAGCGAAAACATCTATCTGATAATGTGGAATCCCTTTTTTTTAATTTTTGAGGAGTAATATATACCCTATGTAACCAATTCTACTGTATCATGCATAACCTTTTGTTTATTGTATTCTTCATAGTTCCAGAACATAACTTTTCCCATACTTCATTTTTTATCTTTATGTTTAGATCCATTTCCCACTTCTGCTTAGGTTTATAGTTTATTTCATTTTCCTTATCTTGCAGCTTAATGTACATGTTGGTTATAAATCTTTTGATTATCATTGTGTCTGTAATCATATATTCAAAGTTGCTTCCTTCAGGTAATCTCAAGCTGTTTCCCAATTTATCCTTTAAATAAGCTTTCGATTGATGATGTGCAAACATTGTACCATGAGTTATTCCATATTTGTACTTCAACTGTTCAAATGCTAATAAATTATTTCCCAAAAAAAGTTTTCTATCCCATTCTCTAAAGGAAAGGCTGTCTATTGTAAAAGGGATCAGCAGATTTTGCATCAATAGTAATTTTGGTAGTTAAATCATTTTTTTCCTTTCTAAGTGGATCTTCTTCCATGTATGAAGTAAATGATGCAGTACTGGTGAGTTTTTATATTGCACCAGCTTTTCATCCCACTTATAAAGTATATGTCCGCCCTATTTTATCTAGTTCTATCTTAGTCCAGTCTGGTTTTTCCCTTGTCTAGAAAAAATCTGATAACTACCTCAATTGTGCGGCTCTATAATAATTTCTAAAATTTGGTAACTGTAAACCATCTTGATTATACCTCTCTGTTAATTTATCTAATGCTACCCTTGGATTCCTCCCTTTCCACAAGAATTTCCTTATTAGTTTCTTTAGTTCATTAAAGAATTTTTCTGTTAAGGGAATTGGTAATGTTTAAAATAAGTATTGTATCCTTGGGAACATGTTCATTTTAATGCAGTTTACCCTCCCTATCAACATTAGCGGTAATTCTTTCCATTGTTCTAAGTCTTCCTGCAATTTCTTTATTAGTGGCTGATAATTTAGTTTGTACAAGTGGTCTAAGTTATTATCCAACCTGATACCATTTAAATTGTGATTCTTTTTTAAATCCTGTATAGTCTGCGTTACTCATTGGCATCATTTCACTTTTATTTGTATTGGTCTTGTACTCCGATATTTCTCCATATTCCTTCAATTTTTTATGTAATTCTTTTACTGATATTTCTGGTTTTGTTAGGTATACTATGATGTCATCTGCAAATAAGCTGATTTTATACTCCTTCTCCTTTATTTTTATCCCTTTTATTTTAGTTTCTATTCTTATCAGTTCTGCCCAAGGTTCTATTGCTAAGGCGAACAATGAGGGGGATAGTGGACATCCCTGTCTAGTTGACCTACTTAATTTAAAGTGACTCAATACATATCCATTTACTGTTACCTTCGCCAATGGTCCATTATACAATGCTTTAATCCAATTTATATATTTTTCTGGTAGATTGAACTTCTGTAATACTTTAAATAAGTAATTCCACTCTACTCTGTCAAAGGCTTTTTCTGCGTCTAGAGCAACAGCCACTGTTGATTTATTTCCTTGAACTGCGTGGATTAGATTAATAAGTTTGCAGATATTGTCCACTGTTCGTCTTTTCTTAATAAATCCAGTTTGATCTTGTTTTACTATTTTTGGTGCACAATCAGCCAATCTGTTTGCTAATAATTTCGCTATTATCTTATAGTCTGAGTTAAGTAGAGATATTGGTCTATATGATGCTGGTTAGTGGATCCTTCCCCGTCTTTGGTACTACTGTAATTACTGCTATCTTACATGAATCTGGCAAGTTTTGTGTTTCTTCTATCTGGTTCATTACTTCCAGGAGAGGAGGAATTAATAACTCTTTAAATGTTTTATAGAATTCTATTGGAAATCCATCCTTTCCTGGTCTTTTATTGTTCAGCAGCATTCCTCTATTTTATCATCTTTCCCCTCGTTCTCAGTTTGATACAATTGTTCATAAAATTTTCATTAATTTCTGTTGGATTATATGTAATTTGTTTGTCCTTTTTCCTTGATGCCCGTATCGTTCTTTTAGCTTGTTCTGTTTTAAGTTGCCAGGCTAATATTCTGTGTTTTTTTTCTCCCAGTTCGTAATACTTTTGCTTTGTTTTCATTATGTTCTTCTCCACCTTTTACATTTGTAATGCTTCGTATTTAATTTTTTTTGTCCACCAATTCTCTCCTTTTCGTTATATCATCCCTTTTTAGTAATTCCTTTTTTGTACTTACTATCTTCCTTTCCAACTGCTCTATTTCCCGATTGTAATCCTTTTTCATCTTAGTCATATAACTTATTATCTGCCCTCTAATGAAGGCTTTCATTGCATCTTTCACTGATCCTGTGTTTATTTCAAAATATGTTTTAATTTGGCATTCAATCAACTCCCTAAATTCTTGTCTTAAGTAGCATGGAGTTTAACCTCCATCTATATGTTCTTGGTGGGATGTCCTCCAGTTCTATTGCTAATAATAGGGGTGAATGATCTGATAGTAGTCTAGCTTTATACTCAGTTTTCCTAACTCTCCCTTGAATATGGGCTGATAACAAAAACATCAATCCTTGAGTAAGTTTTGTGCCTACTCAAATAATATGAAAATTCCTTCTCTCTTGGGTGTTGCCTCCTCCATATATCCATAAGTTTCATTTCCTGCATTGATTTAACCATAAATTTGGTTACTTTATTCCTTTTACTTGTCTTTTGTCCAGTTTTATCTAACATTGGGTCCAAATTAAGGTTAAAATCTCCTTCTATCAATATATTTCATTGTGTGTCTGCAATCTTCAAAAAAATATCCTGCATAAACTTTTGATCCTCATTAGGCGCATATATATTGAGCAAATTCCAAAATTTCTGAGTATATCTGACGCTTTATCATTGCATACCTCCCTGCCGGATCTATTATTTCCTCCTCTATTTTGATTGGTACATTTTTGTTAACTAGTATGGCTACACCTCTAGCTTTTGAATTATAGGATGCTGTCGTTACGTGTCCTACCCAGTCTCTCTTTAGGTTGTTATGTTCTGCTTCAGTTAGATGCATTTCCTGCACAAATGCTATATCTATTTTTTCCTTCTTCAATAAATTTAGAGGCCTCTTCCTTTTAATTTAGTTATGTATTCCATTAATGTTTATAGTCATATAGTTCAACATGGCCATCTTATATCTTCCATACATCTCTTTTCCACCTCCATCCTCTTTTCCCCATTTTCATCTTAGTTTTTTCTTATTACACTTAATATACAACAACACATTTAAGACATAAAGTACCCCCACAGTTCCCACATCCACTAATACTTTAACCCCAAAAGTTACCCCCCTCTCTGGTTGCCCCATACCCCTTGTCGGGCAACCACAACTCCCCTTTTCATTTGGGTTGCGATCTTGTTTGCAGCATCAACTGATTTTGCAGTGAGTTATTCCCCCTTCACCCAGCTCTCTCCAGAAAACACTTTTTTTAAAAAAAACCACATATAACAAAGCTCTCTTTTTCCCCTTACTCCCTTCCTTCCCTTCTCTTTTCCTTCTTTAGTTTTTTACATATACATTGTTTTTACATCTTTATATAGACTATCGCCGTTCTTCATTCTTGTTACATCTCTTCATCTCTTCTCCTGTCCTGCAAACGTTTTGGAAATTCTTGCGCTTTCTCTGGATCCGAGAACAGTCTGTTTTGCTCCCCGGGTATAAATATTTTAAGCACGGCTGGATGTCTTAATATGAATTTGTAACCTTTTTTCCATAAAGTCGATTTAGCTGTAATAACTCCTCTTTAAGAGTTCAAAACTTATGTCTGGGTAAAAAAATATTTTTTGACCCTTGTATTCCAATGGTTTATTATCTTCTCTAATTTTATTCCTTGCCTGTTCCAGTATATTTTCTCTTGTCGTATATCTCAAAAATTTTACTAAGATGGATCTTGGTTTTTGATGTGCCTGCGGTTTTGGAGCTAATTATCTGTGTGCCCTTTCTATTTCCATTTCTTTCTGCATTTCTGTTGTTCCCAGATCCTTCAGGATCCATCCTTTTATAAATTCCTTCATGTCTGTGCCTTCTTTACCCTCCTTCAGGCCCACTATTTTTGTTGTTTCACCTACTATAATTTTCCAACTTATCAATTTTCTGAGATAACAAATAACAACTCTTGTGTCTCTAATTTTTTTTGTCATTTTTTTCCAATTTTTCCTCGTCATTCACTTCCATTTCTACAGCCATTTCCCGCTCTTCCATATTCTCTATTCTTTCCCCTATTTCTGTCATTACCAGTTCTAACTTTTGCATTTTATCTTCTGTTCTTTTCATTTTCCTTTTAATTGCATTAATCTCTAATGATCACCATTCTTTTAGTGATCTCATTTGTTCTTCAAAAAAGACTTTATTTCTCTTTGTCCATCAGTTTTACCTTCTATTTCTCTGTGAAGATCTTGGTTTCTTCCTCTTCTTCTGTGTCTGTATCCGTGTTTGTCTTCTTTTCTTCATTGTGTCTGTGTCTCTTCTGTTTTTCCTGATTGTCGGGGCTCTTCTTGCTGGGCTGTTCCTCCCCTCTTGGGCTGCTCATCTGTTGTGCTTCTTGATGTTGGTCTTCTTGTCGATCTTCCCTCTGTCTGTCTTCCACGTCTGTTTCGTTGCACCCTCTTCTGCTGTCATCCTTATCCTCCAGCTGAGAGCCCTAATGTCGGGCGTCCCTCAGTTTCTCGGTCTGTGACAGCCCGCTCCTCTGCTGAGCCCCCCTCCTGCTGGAGTCCTCTTTGTCCTCTGATTGCGCATTGCGCAGTTGCACACTTTTGTTTGGATCCGAGAGCCATTTTTGTCGTGCACCGGCTGGTGGGTATTAAGGATGGGCAATAAACAGTGACCTTGCCCTGGCCCTGAAAAATATACAGATCATCCCCACCTGGCTTATTTACAACTTCAAACAAATAATAGAAGAAAGCCATTTGGTTATAGCAATAAAACTACAGAAAGCTGTACAACTAAACCCATGGTAAACAAGGGACTGCAGATGCTGGTAAACTGGAACAGCACACAAAATACTGGTGGAACCCGAGGTCAGGTATCATTCATGGAGAGCAATAGATGGTCAACGTTTCAAGTTTGAGTTGTAGTCCTTTGATATCACTGTCCCAGAACTGGAGAAGAATCATAGAGGTGGATGCTCTATGATGGATGCCAGGGTGGTGTGGAGGAGGTGGACCAAAGAACATTTTCATGCTGTATGACTTACTTTCACCAGATCAGTTGTTTCTATTCATTAGCTTCTCAAGGGCAATTTGTCAGTATACTCCCATGGCAAAACAGTGCAAATGACAAAGTCGGCATGTAGTTCCCTTGCTGGAATGCTTATTTATTGAATCCCAGTTCATAACTGTACGAAAAAACAATTCTCTTGAACAAATGTATTAGCAGTAAGTGGAGACTGCATAGCACATAAGAAAAAAGTCACAAAAGTGCTGGAGAAAAATCAGCAGGTCATGCAGCGTTCTTTATGTCTAAGATACATAACTGACATTTCAGGCCCGAGCAAGTATGAGGAAAAAGCAGGCAGCTGACTCAACATAATGGTGAGGCCAGAAGCACAGGCAAGAGGTCATAGGTACATATGGGTGAGAAGGCAGAAGAGGAAAAAATGGGAAGTGATGGGGTAGCTCTCTGAATGGAGAGAGAGAGAGATCTATGTTAATCCATCCAGTTAGAGAGTGCTCAGACAAAATATTCAGTGCTGTTCCCTGAATTTTAGTGACCTGTTTGTTAGTGTGAATGGGATTATGGACAGACAGGTTGGTGTGAGAGCGGGGCACAGAATTGAAAAGGTTGGCCACTGGGAAGTTCCCACTATTGCGCGGACAAATCAAAGATGCTCTTCGATGTAGAGGTCACAACTCAAGAACTGGATGCAGTAGATGACCCCTGCAGATTCACAGATGTTGCTTCAATTTGGGGCCCTGAATGCTGGCGGAGGAGGATGCAGACTAGGAAATAGTGCAAATGTTCTCCACGAAACTGTCTGCTGTGAGAGCAAGGACTTCCTTGTGGCTAATTCCACCCCCACCCCCACCCCATTCACACACCAACATGTCTGTCCATGGGCTCATTCACTGCAACACCAAGGCCACTCGCAAATTGAAGTAACAATACCCATCATTCTATCTGGGCTCTGTCCAACTAGATGGCATTAACATCAACAACTTCTCCATTTTCTGTTAGGCCCCTCCCCATGTCTCTCCCTATCCTTTCATCTTTCCTCTAGCTCCCCACTCCATTCAGTTATTCCCCCCCATCTCACTCCCCAACATTTTTACTCTTCTGCCCTCACACCTATATACACCTTTGACCTCTTCTGTTTGGGCCTGTGCTCCTCCCCCCCCCCCCCCCCCATCCTTTTATTCAGATGCTTCTTGCTCAAACCTAGACAAAGAGCTCAGGCCTGAAATGTTGGTTTACCATAAAGAACATTGCGTAACCTACTGAGTTTCTCCAGCACTCGTGATTAAACTACAGTGTCGCAGACTTTCTTGTTTAACTAAGAACGTGACATGTTTTGCCATATACATCAGATTCATAAGATACACTGTGAAAAACAGATAACAATGTTTATAAAACAAGCTCAAACTTGACATCCACATGAGCAGCAAGCTTTTGGCATTATCCTGAAAACTGGTGCTTTGTGAATACATTATATTCCGTTCTAACCCAAAGAAATTTCATATTGCAGCAGAACAGTAACATTTTTTCATCTCTTTAGATGCTGAAAAAGCATCCAAAAGAGTGGAATAGGAATATTTATTTTGTGTACAAGAGAAATTTAACCGAGGTTCTCGATTTATTAATTGGATTAAATTGATATATCTATCCCCTACAGATTCAATTGAATCCAAACCTTTAAGAGGGCTTAAGCGACAACCCTTCTATTTAATTTAGCTTTGGAACCATTAGCGGTTGTTTTTCGGCAATCAACAGAGATCTCTGGAATCTCTAGAGATGGAAATATTCATAAGGTATCTCTCCATGCTGATGATCTCCTGCTATACATATCCAATCCTGACCATTCAATTCCACATATTTTGCTTCTTCTCAATCAATTTGGTCAGTTTTCGGCTATAAATTAAACCTCCAAAAGAGTAAAATATTCTTTTTGAACTTCCTGATCTTTAGATTCCTCTGTCCCTTTTAAAATAGTTAAAAATCAATTTAATTATCTAGGTATTACAAAAAAATTGAATAATTTGCTTAAGGAAAATTTCCTTACCTTACTGAATTATGCTCTTTTGAGGACTTTAATTGGACATGTTAATATTCAAAACAAATATTTTGCTTAAATTCTTATACAACTTTCATGTAGTACCAGTTTTTGTTCCTAAATCTTTTTTTGATTCATTAGATCAAAAAGATTTTCCTTCAAAGTAATAAGTTTGGCATTACCTAACTTTAGATTTTATTACTGGCTCTGAATATTAGATACATTACTATTTGGATTCATCGTAATGAATACCAAGGTGCTTCAAGATGGATTGAACCAGAGAATAAGTCTACTAAAAGGTATTCTCTCCTTTCTGATACTTGGGGAACACCCTTGCCTTTTTTGGCTTCCAAATTAATTGATAATTTGGTCGTCAGACACACTGAGAATTTGGTTTCAATTTAGAAAACATTTTGGTTACCATAGGTTTTTTATTGATTAGCCCTATTCTACGTAACTTTTTTTAAACCTTTGGTCCAAGATATTGGTTATACTCAGAGGCTAAGCTTGGGTATCCAACATTTTTGAACAAATTGACCAAAATTTTTCTTCTTTTGTACAATTATCTATTAAATTTTAAATACCTAAACATCACTTTTTTTGTTATTTATAGATTAGGAGTTTCTTAAATTCTTTATCGTTGAAGCTTCCCCAGGATTTAGATCTTAATTTTATTTGGGAAGTATATAATTTTAAACCTAATCATAAAGGATTGCTTTCTGCCCTTTATGAATTACTTTCAAGATCTAGGATAGTTTCCTGGGTGGTATTAAGAAAATATGGGAACAAGACTTTTAACAACCATTTGCCGAAACTACGTGTTCACTCATCTTCTCTTTGTGCTGGGCATCCATTACTACAATTTAAAGTAATCCATTGAGCACACTTTTCCAAGGTTCAGTTAACTACATTTTATCCTAATTTCCTCTAAATGTGATAAATGTGTAACTGAGGAAGGTACATTGTATCCTATGTTTTGGCTACGTCCTTCTCTGTTAATTTCTGGCAAGGGGTATTTCGCACTTATCAATATTAACTTGATTCCTGGCCCTTTCATTGTTATTTTTGGAATGAGTGAGCCAATGGATTTAATAAACTTTTTCCACAATCCCATATAGTGGCTTTTACTTCCCTCGTTGCTAGAAGAGCCATTCTGCTGGGATGGAAAGATGCTGTCCCTCCCTCTCATACTCAATGGTTGTCAAATGTGATGGTGTGTCTGTCTCTCTCTCTCTCTCTCTCTCTCTCTCGAGAAAAAAAATCAGCTGATCTACTATTGCAATGAATCTTAACTTTCTCTTTGGGGTCCTTTTCTCAATTACTTTCAAAACTTGTAGACTATCTTTGTTTTTTTTCCATGACCCTCATGGCTTCTCTTCTACATAAAAATATTATTGATAAAAATTATTGCCTTATTCATTGGATATGATTAAAAATGAGACTGAATGGCTCATGAGTACCATATTTCTCTGTGATAAAATTTCCCAGTGAACTGACCACTTGCATGCTACTTCCAAATGACGATGCAGCACAGTGACGGAGCAACTTGGGGTGCTGTTCCCTCATAGCCCCGACGGACCTTGGTCAATCTGACCTCAGCTACCTCCTAAATTTATTGGCTATTGTAAATTACTCAAGGGAATCAAAGTGGAACTGGGAGAAGTGAGAGAAAGCAAGGTGGAAGACTACAGGGAAATAAGGAAACACATGACTCTACTGCCAAAACTAGTACTGTCAATTATAAGTGCAGACTAAAATTAGCAAGGTAATGATTTTAAAAATCAGAAGTCAGAGAGAAGGAAAAATAAGCAGAAAATATTCAACCACATCTGTCAAGATAAAAATGGTTTCTGAAATAGTTATATTTAATTTTAAGTTCTTTTAAAAATATTTTTATTGAGTTTAACAAAATAATCCCACAAGTTATATTGATAAAGCAAAAGATAACATATACATATCATATAATTAAAATAAATGCACAACAAATTTTAAATTTCATTCATCATTGTCAAATGTGATTTTTAAAATGTTTTAAGCCCATAAATCCATTTATCTAAAAGATAAACCTAAAACTAATACTAATCTAACCCTTTCATCTAATCAAGATTACATGAAAAATTCAAAGATTGATCAAGTTGCGACCTTCAGAAGTCAGTTGGATCACCCAAATCACCTAAATTATGATAGTATGCGATCAATGGGCCGCAAACTTTTTCAAACTGAAACTTTTAATCTTTATTATATCTAATTTTTTTCTAAACTTAGATATGTCACTACATCATGTAGCCACTGTGCATGAGTCGGTGAGAGTCATCTTTCCATTTCATTAAAATTGCTCGCCTGGCTATCAACGTGCTAAAAGCTAAAGCTTTCACTCGAGATGCTGATAAAAGTTTATCCGGTTCATGCGTAAAACCAAACAGGGCAATTCAATGGCATGGATCTAATTTAATCTTAAAAATTGTTGATAAAGACCAAAAAATATTCTCCCAATATCTTCCTAATTTAGGACATTCCCAGAACATATGAATCAATGAGGCTTCAAATATTTCAGACTTTTCACATAATGTAATATAAACAACAATATAAATATAAATCTTGGGATCCACTGGCCATCATGACAGAGGTGCACCAAAGAAAAGGTACAAGGACTGCCTAAAGAAATCTCTTGGTGCCTGCCACATTGACCACCGCCAGTGGGCTGATATCGCCTCAAACCGTGCATCTTGGCGCCTCACAGTTTGGCGGGCAGCAACCTCCTTTGAAGAAGACCGCAGAGCCCACCTCACTGACAAAAGGCAAAGGAGGAAAAATCCAACACCCAACCCCAACCAACCAATTTTCCCCTGCAGCCGCTGCAACCGTGTCTGCCTGTCCCGCATCGGACTTGTCAGCCACAAACGAGCCTGCAGCTGACGTGGACTTTTACCCCCTCCATAAATCTTCGTCCGTGAAGCCAAGCCAAAGAAATATAAATAATAATATAAACAAAATAGAGAGAGTGCAGAGAAGGTTCACGAGAATGTTGACAGGATTTCAGGGTCTGAGCTACAGGGAAAGGTTGTGCAGACTGGGGCTTTTTTCTCTGGAGCGTAGAAGATTGAGAGGGGACTTGATAGAGGTGTTTAAGATTTTAAAAGGGACAGACAGAATAAATGTGGATAGGCTTTTTCAATTAAGAAAGGGGGAGATTCAAACTAGAGGACATGGTTTAAGATTGAAGGGGGAAAATTTCTTTACGCAGAGGGTGGTGGGGATGTGGAATTAGCTTCCGGCAGACATGGTCGAGGCGGGATCATTGGTTACATTTAAGGAAAGACTGGATCATTACATTGATAGGAGGGGACTAGAGGGGTATGGACTGGGTGCTGGTCAGTGGGACTAGGAAGGTGGGGATTTGCTACGGCATGGACTAGTAGGGCTGAACTGGCCTGTTCTGTGCTGTAAGTGGTTATATGGATCACCATCTGCATATAAATAGGATAATTTTAGATAAAATCTTCTTGTATATGACAGGGAAAAGCCCATCTTCAGAAAAGAAAGAGAAATGAGGGAATGTCACTTCCAAATTTTCGATTTTATACTGGGTGATTAATGTACATAGTTTATTTTTATTATTAAAATTTGATAAATTAGTGAATCACCCTTCTTGAGTAGAAATGAAACAACTTTTCTAAGAAATCATCTAAGTTGAAAACACACAATGCTGAAGAGACTCAGCAGGTCAAACAGTGTCCTTTATGTAGCAAAGGTATAGATACATAACTGATGTTTCGGGCTTGAGCCCTTCATTAAAGTCTCTCCAGAATTGTGTGCTTTTACTTCAACCACTGTGTCCACAGAATTCTGTGCTATACCTAATAAATCATCTATGTTGGCAATTTGAGGTTCTGTTTTACCCTTCCCATTTTCTAAATCGACACAAAATCCAATAAAGAGAATTAGACTAAGAATATGGGCTCAATTTAGGAAATTTTTTGGTTATAATAATTTTTCTCTGGCTAGTTCTATTAAAGATAACTGCCTACTCCTACCTTCAGTATTAGAGGAAGGCTTTAAGGAATGGTACAGTTAAATTTAAGTTCTCTAATAGACATTTTAAAAAAAAATATATTTGCAAGCAAGGAATTTTGTTCAGTCTAAATTGAATGCTTTTACTCAAATCGCAGCCTCAAATATTCTTGATCTTTTTGACCTACAATTTGGTCACAGCAGATTGATATCACATATTTATCTTGATCGATTAGTTTTAAGATTAGCCCCAATGGTTGAATGATTGGAAGCGTGATCTTAATATGATTTTTTCAGATGATTGGTATTGTATTTAGCATTGCTTATTGCAATTGAAGATGGTACAGAGAATACACATGCCTAAACTCTAATTTTAACTACTAAGTGGTTCAACACACCCAGATGGAAGACGAGGTGTGGTGCCCCAATCTTACATTGGTCACCACTGAAGCAAAACACGAGGCGAAAGGCAGATCTATCATAGAGAGTGGAGCTGAAATTTAAGTGACAGGCAAAAGGAACTCAGGATCACCCTTGAGTACTGAGCAGAGGTCACCAATCTGCATTGTTGGGCTATGAAGAGGAGACCAAATCTGAAGTATTGAATTAAATAGACTAAATTGGAAAAACAGCAAGCTAATTGCTGCTTCATCAAGATGGACTGCTTGGGTCCTTGGGATAGCAGAAAAGTTAGAGTTAAAAGGACAGTTATTGTGCTTACGGTTGAATGGGAAAATGGTACAATCAAGGGAGCTGTTGGGAGATGGAAGAGTGAAGAGATTCATGTAGGAACAGGCATTTTGCAATCTTGTTCTGGGAGTTGAAGATGTACCTTGTGGTGGAACCCCACTAGAGGTGATGATCACAAATTAATTCAGGTAAAAGAACACACTCTGGGAAATGTGAAGAACACTATTCAACAGTGAAAGTCAATTAAGAGGCAAGATCTACTACATCTCCTCAGCCTCCATATTTTGCCCCCCAAAATATTGTTCATTCAGTATTTTTTTTAATCTAGTTTTAAAAACTAGATTTTCTCCTTGATGAAGATGGTTGACAAAAGGGATCTGTTTTTCCCCTCTCACTGTTTCTTGATCGACTTGCCTGGATTTGCTGCGCTGAACAGCAGTTGAATCTTTTTCACAAAATAATTGAAAACAAGTACAGGAGTAGGTCAATCTGCCCCTCAGTCCTGCACCACCTTTTAATATGATCAGCTGTAGACTACAGTACCCAATTCTTAATACCCCTCCATACTCCTTGATCACTTTAGATGGAAAGAACCATATTCAGCTTCTTTTTGAACATATCTAATGCACTGACCTCCAAAAAGACTCTCTGTGCCAGGGAGTTTCACAAGTTCACAGCTCTGTAAGTCAAGTTTCTCCTTATCTCAGTCCTAATTGGTTTATCTGTTATCCTCAGACTGTGACTCATTGTTAAGGGAAGTCCAGAACATCGGGAATATTCTTCCTGCTTTCTTCTTTCTTGCGTTCTTTCTTTCACCACTTTTATAATAGCAAAGCAAACATGTTTTTTATTTTTATTTTTGGGAAATCCATAACCAGAAATAAAAAAAATACACACACACATGCCCTTTCAGGCCACGAGCCCTTGCCACCCAAATACTGTACAAACCGTATATTTTGGGAGGGAGGAAACTGAAGCACCAGGAGAAAACACGTAGACATGAAGAGAAGATTCTATTCAAGATATTGTCAATGTGAGGTGGGGCTATATACCACATGTATAACTTTTTGAAATAATTTTTGAATTGAATGTAATGCAATTATTATCAAGGAACTACATCTTACTGTGGTTTAAAATTCATAAATAAAATAATGTTAAAAAAGATAGTGTCAATGCAGCCAGGTGTCCCCTACACACAATGTTGTACTTATTCCACCTGAAGTGGTCGGGTTCTGACAGTCATCAAAACCAATGGGAAGTTTAATAAATTATTTCAGAGAAATCTGCCTTCATAAATTGAATATCCTGATTAATTATTTTTCTTTTATACTTACTGGTATTTTCTAAATTCTTAACGAGCATTTTTTAAAAAGTTAGATCAAAGCTTATTCAACAGCATATTTACATAGATGAGGGTGTGATGAGCACATCAAAGTTTTGGTTCACTGAAGAGGGGAAGAGGTGGAACAGCTTTCAAAGACTTGGGACAGTACATTTTTTTAAATCTGAAGGCAGGGATGTCACTAATGATGCTAGTCCATTAAAAGCAGGAGATTCATGGGGTAAAATGGTCAATACCTGTAAAGCAACATAAGCACACATCAATCTGATTGCCCTGGATACCTTATTAACTATGGGCCATTTATCCATCTTGCCAACAAGATGTGGAAAATGCTAAGACTCAGCTTCAAGGCAAAATCCTTTTCTTTTACAAAAGGCTATAAATATTAGCTCACCGCCCACTCATTCAACCACTGCAGGCACTTTTCTCTGTCTTCTTTTGTCTCTTCACTTGACTTTTTCACTTGTATTTTTACAGCTCGAACGCCAGAAACACTATGACCATCACATAGCTCTGTCACACTTTTCCCTTTTAGTTCCTTGATAATATCAGATAGACTATTGACGTACATGCTCATTTCCCATTTGCTGTCCACCAGATGGGTGAAGGGATCAGGCGCGGTCACCTCTACCAGTTCTCCTTCTACAGGGATCCGAAGGTAATAGGCATGAAGCATCATACGATAAGGGCTGCTGTCGGTCTTGAAGCTGTACGTGAAATCCCCCACTATGGGATGCCCCAAGGAGCTGCAATGAACCCTCAGCTGATGTGTTCGGCCTAAACAAAGGAAAGCAAACATACTGAAATAAGTCTCCTCTGTATAGTTCGGAAAACAAAACAGGCATTGCCCATATCACACAAGGATTCTGCTTATTCCTACTAGAGAGTAAAGAAAGTCCAGTTTCTAAAGCCTCTATATTGTATTGCTCCAAGGTACATTTTTTCTTTTCAAATACTCCTCATAATTAAACCAATAATCACGCAAATACTCCTCATAATTAAACCAATAGAATATGTACTGTATCCAGTCAACAAAAATAACATGATACACTTTATTACTTATGCTACTCGCTTGAAAAATGAATGAGAGATTTTGTGAAAGTCCAATTTCCATTCATCAGGTCATCTGTATCTCAGAGTGTCCGTTAATATTATTGGTTACATCTTTAAATCAACTTGACTCTCTATAATGTAATGTCTCATGTTACCACACAAAAGACTGCTCAGCTATCCACTCTACACTAGTTCTCATAGAAATTCCATTCCCCCACTTATTTCCAAACCAGCTATTTTCTCTCATGTACATTCTCTTCTCTGCTGATTCTATTATACCCATCCCAACAGCCTTGGAAGTCAGGAAGTTAACCATTGCTGCAGCATATCCAGCCTCCAATCTGCTGGGGATCATCGTACTTGTGTGGCCATCCCCCATCAATGGTACAACTACTAGATACTGGTAGCTGGAAAATTTGATCATGCTTGTGAGATTAAGTGACAAAACACAGGGGAATAGACTTTCTCTTGTCAGAGTGATTTAGAAGGCAGATTGAAAGAAAGATGAGAGAATCTAGAATTCACTGCCTGAAGCAGATGCCCTCAACACCATGAATCATGGACCTTTTGCTTGTTTCTTTGGCACTACTTTTCACAATTTCTATTTCTACTAAGGTAGCTGGGCACTAAAATGAACATCTAAAGGGGATGAGGACTGCTTCAGCTCTAGACCTTGATAAATAAAGATCCTAAAGTAAAGCTGAGTTAGGTAACTGCCCTTGTCAAAAATGGGCAGTCAGATATCAGAACAATTAAAAGCCAGTTTGCTGTTGGCCAAAAGTCTGATAAACCCAGGTTAACTTCACAAAAGGTACTGTTACAAGCCAAAACCCAGCAGTAACAGATATTCACCATGATTTTAACTATCCTTTAAACATGAAAGCAGGATCAAACTAACTTATTACTATTAACTTACTTAACCCTCTTCTAATTCTAAGTGCATGTGTATGTAATGTGTTTGCAAGTTTAGAAAAGTTCTTTGATTCTCAGTCCAATTCTCATTCCTCCAAGTTTACTGGTTGCAGGCAATTTTTATACTGTGCACAGAATTTAACATTTATGAAGTTCACCAGGCTTTAGTGCTTGAAATGTGCTTGTCAGTTTTCAGAGAGAGATTTGTTGTTCGCTGGACACAAACTGATCCCTTCTAATCAGCCACATCAGTGTCTTGCCGAAGAAAGTTGCCATATCAGGGTTTTTCAGATGACCTCATTCTTTCAGGTCACCACAGCGTTTCTTTTTGTTTCTCCTATTTCAAGTGAAACATTAGGAAGCCAGTCCTCTCCTCTTGTATGGACCACAAGGGCTTTGACCAGGCTTTCCAGCTTGTCCTGTTCCAGTCCCAGCTGCTGCTGCTGAACTGAATTCTCTCTCACTCAGAGAAAAGCCTGTTTGACTCTCTCTCTGCTCGCAAAACCACACGACCCTCTTAGAACAGCAAACTGCACTCTGACAGCCTGCGGCTCCGACGAGTTCTTTCAACTGTTGCTTTTCAAAACAACAATCCATTAGTGAAGTCTCTATAGTCACTCCCCAAAGCTTTTGCAAAGCCCCTCGGAGTCATCCTGTCTGGCTTGAGCAGAACTCCAGTATTTTAAATGGGATCTGTTTTGAAGTGTTTGTATGTGCCACAATTTATCTCCAAAAAACATTGATATACAATATAAAACACAACATATTGCCACAGTACCTTTATAGCAATCAGATAATTGTTTTTTGATAAATCTTGAACGTACAATTTTCTGAACAAAACGAATACATTAACTGCACTGGACTTTGCATCTTAGATACAGATTTAAGTTTTGGACAGCATTACTAACCTGTTAAGGGTTGGAGGAGTACTTTTGTAACTGGATCTCCACTGTAGAAACCCCTTTCCAGAACAATCAACTCAGTTTGACATGGCTTTGGATTTTGACAACCTTTGCACAATTATACAGAAATAACCAATTTTAGAGACCAGTTTCTTTTAACTTAAAACCTCACAGACCAGTTCCTACCAGACACTTATATTTAATCCAGAGTCAAAACACCTTGCCTCAATAGAATGGTTACATGCATAATTATAATTTTCCAACTTATTTATATTCTGCAAAAATGTTAGCAGTGCTGCTGCGGACCCAAAAGGAGCAGAGAGTGGAGACACAGCGTTCCTCCGCAGGGTCCAACCACCCAGTCCAAATGCCAATGCCTCTCAACAGGCTTTAAACAGCTCGTTAGGAGCCTACAGTGTTTTTATTTAAAATACTGCAACTACTGAGTCTGTGTCCAAGATGACCCTCTTCTGCTTCTCTTTCTCTTACTGTAAAGGGTGGCTGGCAATACAAGCTGACTCTTTATCTGTCTTATAGAAAACCAAAGGAAATTTCATGTCATATTACATTTCTGTTTTATCACAAGGCAGTGAAATAATCTTGAAAATTCACAATTCCAATTCTACGAATCATATTTATGGGTTATTTTCTACATCGTGCTGTGTAATTAAAAAAATCTTTCCCATTTGGTTTCCAATTTCCATCACAATTATTCAGTTCCTTTATTTTAATGAGGTTACAACAAAGCATTTTCCTCATAATCTTCATCTTTCTACCTTTCAAACCTACATTTCTACGCAAGTCAAAACACAATGCTGGAGAAACTCAGCAGGTCAAACTGCATACTTTATGTAGCAAAGGAAAAGAAGTTACATAAACATTTTGGGATTGAGCCCTTCATAAAGGTATGGACAAACTGTGGGCTGGCATCTGAACATTTCTATATGCTACACATGCTAAAATTGAGGCAGTGAACCATCTACAATTCTCATTCAATCTCTCTCTCATCCTTTGTGGATTTAATATCGAAGAAGATTGTTAAATCATCACTTCCACGGTTTCCCCACCCACTCTCGCGAGCTGGTAGATTCCTGCATTAGAGGCAGGTGTAGGAAAACAGCAATTGGGGGTGGGGGGGGAAGAAAAGGTGAGAAGTTAAAAATAAAGGAAATATGTAATACGTCTAGGAGCTTGGGAATTCAGAGAAGAGAACAATGATGTCCTGAAGCATTCCGATATTCCAAGAGCAATTGGAGCTCTTGAGATAGAATTCTTTCTTTGGCTTGGCTTCGCGGACGAAGATTTATGGAGGGGGTAAAAAGTCCACGTCAGCTGCAGGCTCGTTTGTGGCTGACAAGTCCGATGCGGGACAGGCAGACACGATTGCAGCGGTTGCAGAGGAAAATTGGTGGGTTGGGGTTGGGTGTTGGGTTTTTCCTCCTTTGCCTTTTGTCAGTGAGGTAGGCTCTGCGGTCTTCTTCAAAGGAGGTTGCTGCCCGCCAAACTGTGAGGCGCCAAGATGCACGGTTTGAGGCGATATCAGCCCACTGGCGGTGGTCAATGTGGCAGGCACCAAGAGATTTCTTTAGGCAGTCCTTGTACCTTTTCTTTGGTGCACCTCTGTCACGGTGGCCAGTGGAGAGCTCGCCATATAACACGATCTTGGGAAGGCGATGGTCCTCCATTCTGGAGACGTGACCCATCCAGCGCAGCTGGATCTTCAGCAGCGTGGACTCGATGCTGTTGACCTCTGCCATCTCGAGTACTTCGACGTTAGGGATGTAAGCGCTCCAATGGATCTTGAGATAGAATAAAGTTTGAAAAATCCCCAGAATCTGACCAAGCAGTGGTCAGAAGGGAAGGAATTGTCGGGGTCAGAGCAGAGACACTGATAACACCAGGCCACAAGTAAGATCTTGTAAAAACTGAGAAATCTGAGAAAGAGGATTTGCTGGCATTTGGAAAGTCAAGGTCTGACCTGGGATAGTCAGCTAGACTATGTGGGAAATGGTGTCTCAGGATTATTTTTAAAGAGTTGACCAAGAAGATTGATATAGGCAGGGTGGTGGACATGGCCTACATGGTAGGCTGGCTGGAATTTGAGATCAATGGGACCCAGGGTGAACTAGATACAAAACTGACCAGGTGGAAGGTATCAGAAATAGCAGCCGAGGGCCCTTTAAAAAATATTAAAAGTTGAGGTTTGTGACCTAAAGATTATGGGTGGTTAGGCCCTCTGCTGTTCATCGTATATATTAATGATTTGAATGAGAATATGTGGTATGTTCAGTAAGCTTGTGGACGACACCAAAACTGATGGTGTGATGGGCAGCGTAGGATGGTGTCTCAGATCACAACAGGACCCAGTCAGCTAGGAAAGTTGGCAAAGGAATGGGTGAATTAATTTAACTCACAAGAATGAAATGCTGAGAAAATAGCATGTATTGATTTTGATCTATAGTAATTTGGCTATGTATGTATTTTTTACATGTGCCAATAATATAAATTTTAACAATGAATGAAATGCTAAATTTTATCAAGTTAAACTTGGCAGGACTTGCATAGTAAATAATGGAGCCTTGGGGAGCTTGTAGAATAGAGACACAGGGCTACAAATACATGGGCCTCTATAATGTTTGGGACAGACTTTTTTTTTTCTCCTTTATTTGCCCCTGTGCTCCAGTTTTAAATTTGTAATCAAACAATTCACATGCAATTGAAGTGCAGATTCCAAATTTTATTCAAGGTTATTTGCATACATTTTGGTTTGACCATGTAGAAATTACAACACTTTTTAAACCAAGTCCCCTCATTTCAAGGCAACATGTTTGGAACATTTGGCTTCATAGGCGTTTGTGGGTATGTGTAATTGCTTCATTGGTGCAGGTATAAGAGAGCTAGACTTGCTTCTGAGCTTTTGATCACCCTTGAAGTCTATTGTTGCCATTTTTCAACATCCGAGGACCAGAGCTGCGCCAATGAAAGTCATGGGTGAAAAACAAGAGGCATCATCCAAACCCAAGGGTGACCAAAATAAAGTTTGGAACATCATTAAGAAGAAAGTGTACTGGTGAGCTCAGTATTGGTACTGGTAGGCCAAGGAAGATCTCCACTGCTGAAGACAGAAGAATTCTCATCATAATGAAGAAAAATTCCAAATGTATGTCCGACAGATCAAAAACACTCTTTAGGAGGCAGGTGTGGCTATGTCAATGACTGCTGTCCGCAGAAGATTGCATAAACAGAAATAGAGAGGCGACACTGCAAGATGCAAACTAGGGGAAAGGGGGTATGCTTTGGATCTTGTGCAGTTCCTTTACACCACCACACTTTCCTCTTGCCATCACTCTGATACAGGTTCATCTCAGTCTCATCTGTCTGCAAGACCATTTTTTCCAGAATTCTGAAGTCTCTTACACATTTGGCAAACTGTAATCTGGCCATCCTCTCTGTGGGTAACTAATGGTTTGCATCTTACATTGCAACCTCTATATTTCTGTTAGTGAAGTCTTTTGTGGACAGTAATCACACCCTTAAAGAGTATTTTGGATCTGCAGGATATACATTTGGGGATTTTCCTTCATTATGATGAAGATTCTTCTGTCATCAGCGGTGGAGATCTTCCTTGGCCTACAAGTCCCTTTGCAATTACTCCACTCACTAGTCTGTTCTTCTTAATGATCCAAACAGTTGATTTTGGTAATCATAAGGTTTTAGTGATTTCTCTTACCGTTTTATTCTTGTTTTTCAACCTCAATGGCTTTTTTGTCTTTACTTGGCACATTACTTGTCCTAATGTTGGAAAATGGCAACTACAGACTCCAAAAGATGATCAAAAGCTCAGAAGCAAGCCTAGCTCCCTTATACTTGTACCAATTAAACATACCCGAGTACTCACAAATACATGTGAAGCCAAATGTCCTAAATATTGTGGTGCCCTGACATGAGGGGACTAGGCATAAAAAGTGCTGTAAATTCTACATGATCAAACCAAAATGTATACAAATAATCTGGAATGTGCATTTTACATGCAAAATTGTTTCATTACAAATTTAAAACGATGGAGCACAGGAGAAAATAAAATAAAAAAGTATCTTTGTCCCAAACATTATGAAGGGCCCTGTAGTTCTCTGAAAGTAGTGACACTGGTAGACAAGAGTAGTGAAGAAGGATTTTGGCATGCTTGCATCATTGAATGAAAGAGTTGGGACACTGCGTTACAACTGCAACATGAGACTGGAGCTGGAATATTGCGTATAGTTCTGGTTGCCATACTGTCAGAAGAACAGTATGTTGGAAGATTGAGGAAGAAATTACAAGAATGCTGCAAGGACTGCTGGACTTGGGTTATGAGCAAGGACTGGATAGGATGCAAGTATTTGTTCCCTGGCGCCAAAGAACTGAGGGACAGATAAAGTGGATAGTTCACAGTCCATTTCCCAGGGCGGCGGAGTCTGTAAGTAGAGGTTACAGGTAATAGGGGAAGATTTAAAGGGGATTAGGGAGGAGTTTTCCCACAGGCGGTGTGTATACAGAACAAACTAGAGGAACTGGTCACGTCAGTTACCGTCATACTAATGTAAAAGTTGATCAGTGTAAAAGATCATCTCAGCCCTGGTTAACCACAGGCCAGAGCCTCCGGCAACTTTGACGACGCAGATACTTACCGCGGTCCCAATCTCCCTCTTGGTAGGAGATGTGTTTTGATGTGTACACTCTGTATTATTAGTTTAATTCATTGTGTATTTAATTCATTTAGAGATCATTTGGACTTCTGCTACTTGAACAGCATTTTGAATTCTAGTGTAGATTTCAGCCCCTCAAAAGAAGTATCCATAAATTTAGCATTAAAAATGGTCTACAACATTCTACTTTTACCTGAGAATATATGGTACAACCTTTAAAAGACATTTACACACATTAGTGGATATCAGGGTTTAGAGACATGCAGACTAAACACAGGCAGATCTAAATAGCTCAGGAAGGCGTATTATTTGGTGTGGACAAGTTGGGTTGAAGGACCCATTTCTGTGCTCCATCTTTCGAGAATCATTCAACATGCTGAGACTTTATCAATTTCCAATTCATTGTGGGCTCACTCTCATATACTTTACCATTCATTCCTTCAGTGCACATCATGTGCGCCATTCCCTTTGCTGTGCTTTTGCCAATTGCATGATTTATCATCATTCTGTCCAAACAAACATGTCCTCTGACCTGTGACAAAAATGAAAGCATTAGGTTGATTACATGTCAACAATCCTTTCCCCAAAGCTCAGTTGCATATCTTGAAGTATGTCAGATTTTACAGTATTGCTTATGCTCTTAATGAATTATTAATGAAGTGGCTGTGCTATATGCCTAAAGACAACTTTGGTAACATTCAGGGTAGAGTTGAGAAATGATAGACATGGTCAAGAAAGGCACCATTGAACAAAATAAGCCTCATCGACTCAAACAAAAAGGGATGACACTGGAAGCCCTCAGCAGATCAGGCCACACCTTTGGGAAGAGTTGACATTTCAGGTCGCGATCCTTCAGCTAAAACAAAAAGGAGACAAATGAAATGTGTAAAGTTGCAAAAGGGTGGTGGAAGATGTCCCTGATAAGGTAAGACCAGGGTAATCATGGGGATACGTTTTAAACAAGGTAATCTGGTTAATCAGCGATGTGGATCAATTCAAGCATGAGAGTATAGGCGAAAGAACATTGATACAAGAATGAGATTTATGAAATGCAGAGTCTGAGCAAGACAGGTTGGGTATGTCCTCCACTCCCAGAGAGAAAATAAACCTGAACTAATGGTAGATTCACACAGACTGAGAAATCAAGTTACCAGAGGTTGGACAAGTCAATATTGAGCCTAAAAGCCCAGGTGGAAAATTAGGTCCTGTTTCTCAAGTTTGGTTGAACCTCAATGTCTCAATACAGTAGGTCATAAGCCAATGCGTCATAGAGGGAATAGGGCTGAAAATTAAAATGATTGGCAACAGGATTCTCAGGGTCATCCTTGTGGTCTGAATTCAGGTTCTGTACAAAGCGATCACCAAATCTGTGTATTTCACATTGTGAACTCCAAGTGTCATACAAATTTCCAATCACTATACAAACACTATGTAAAGCCTATGACAAAGAACATTCTTAAAATCACACTGACTGAAGAGATTATCAATGTACAATTAAATTATTCAATTCTTTTGTAGATTTCCAAAAGAAAATTTGGATGGTTCCAAAGAGAACTCATTGCATTATCAAAACCAAATGACTAAGAAAGTCCATTCATTCCTGTTTGTTGGTCATGGAGTGGATCCTCTTGTATTCCAGTGCCCATATAGCAGGGATGGCCAATCCATGGCTTGCATGCCACATGCGACTCTGACATGAATGTGTAGCTCGCAGAGGTATGTTGGCCGTGGGTGTGGCTTGCGAATGCATGATAGTGGTGTGTGTGGCTGGGTCACGAGCAGTGGAATTAGTAGAGTGCAAGTGTGATCCAGGCCACCTGCCCATCCAAGCTCATGACACCTTGGCTGTCCTCCCATACGAGCTCCCATCACCCTGAATATGGACTCGTACTGAGGTCCAAGCCGGCCACCCACTGAAGCTCCTGGTGCCCTGACCGCGGACTCTTGACTCGGCCCCCTGCATGCCCATTGGAGTCCTCGACTCCTCGAATAACATAGGTATTTACTACAGACAAAAGTATCATGTAATAGTCGACCCCCTAAATTGGTACAAAAAATTCGACTACCACACGAGTATATACAGTATCTGTACATTTTGATACAAAAATACAAATTAGCAGTTTAAAAACTATAAATGAATATTATTTTTCTTAATATCGATATAATTTTTTTAACAGTTGCATGTAAGAGTGAAAATGTGTATGTAATATTTTTTGCATGTCTTGTGGCTCTCATAAATCTGAGGTTTATCATATGTGGCTCTTGCGTTAAGTTTGGCTACCCCTGCCACATAGAAATATACATTCTTTGGCAAATCAACTGACTAGATTTCTCAAAATTAGACATTGAAGTTTGATTTTGTTTTTGGCAAGACATTTAAAGGGGGGAGGAGGGGAGAAAACAAGAAGCCTGCAAATTAAACAAATTCTTTAGTAAAGGTGCTATCTTCAAGCCATTCCAGTTACCATTCTTGATTACCGAAGCAAGTCTTACATATTATTCTCAGCTGTGAAAACAAAGACACTTGGTGGCAGCAAATGGTTACTGCAACAAATCCAGTGCAAATGTAAGTCACTCAAGATTGGGTGTCATCAACACAACGGGTCCAGAGGTCATAAATGTCATTGAAAATAGGAGACCATTCAGCCTCCAAGCTGGATCCACCATACAAAATGATCATGGTCAATCATCTGAATTTGATACCTTGGTTTTACTGTCTCCTCAGAATTTATTGTCATGAACATGTCACGAAATTTGTTGCTTTGCGGCAGTGTTACAGGTGCAAAATTGCTATAAATTACTGTATATTTTGGCATACAATTCGAGTCGAGTAAAATCTCAGGAAAAAAAGGGGGGTGGGTTGCAACAGATATACTTTTGAGACCTTAAATTCAGCTCAAAATCCAATCCATGCTGATTCAGCGTACAAGTCGATTGACCCTTGAAAGGGCAAAATTCCCGACTGTGACAAATTTTCATTGAGATTTTTCTTGAAAACAACAATTAGAATCCTTCAAAATCATTATCATTGTCTGAAAACATGAAACAGTTTTAGTTTCATATCAGTGTCCCATTTCAAATCATCTTCTGTGCCATCACTTGCACAAGAGATACCGCACTTTTTGAATTATCAGTCTCTATTTTAACTTTGTCCCATGCCTTGAGCACGAAGCAGCACACATTGCCCCGCCCTTTGTAGACGACTTTTCTGCACTCAACATCCATGTATTCCATTCCTCACGCACATGGTCTTCGAATGGCTTGTTCAAGCAGACATCGAGGTTGCAAAAAAAAGATGTTAAATCACCCAGAAAACCACCAAGTATTATGTAGTGCTAATTTACTTTTAAGTCTTCTCAGTTAAGTGACTGTGAAACAGATCCCAGACCAGCAAACTCCGCCTTCTATGCAAACCATTTGGCTGCCTGTTCCACGCATTATCTATCCAGAGTTTTACACCATTTTCATCCATCCAACTTAATGAAAATGTAAAAAGTACCTGCAGAAAATTTTATTTTTGGTTTAATTTCGCATTTAAAGATCACCATGGATCTTAACTTTGTCCCGTCGACCATGACTGATAAATCCATGGTAAACCTGGTCCTTTTATGGCCGGCACAGTTTTAACATCTTTCTATTCCACTGTCCTATTGCCTATCATGTCGAAATTCATGGGGGGGGGGGGTGGTGTTTCATCCAATATTTGCCAACGAAAACTGGCATTTCTGCTGGTTACATATAATAAACTGGTGAAAACGTACAACTTTATGATCAAGATCTTTTGGTAGTTTCTGTGCAATCTTTTTTTTTGACATATTACCAGATATTTCCTGTTTATGAAATGATTGCACCGGCCTACTGTAGCCTCAAAAGTTTTACTGAGGTCTGGGTGCAACTTGGCCCACTGCAATGCAAATGCTCTATTTCAGATGACTATGCAGCAATCTTGCTTCTGTTCATGTACCCATTCTGCAACGTGATTATCCAACTCTGGCCAACGAGTGATTCCTTTTCTCAACAAACATTGCCTTTTTGGTATTTTTCTGAGAGTCTCTTCTTTCTTCCTCCAGTCTCTTACCAACTTCTCATATACATCAAATTTTATTGCAGCAGGACATTTTCTTGGCCATTTTGATCACTTTCAATTTAAAACTCACTTCATACTTTCATCGCAAATTGCATTGTGTCGATGGACCTTTCATGACAGCAATCATTTCCAGCAAAAAACCAGCAGATCAATCACGTGATCTTTGGGAGCCAACGTATACGCCGGTCAATGGCCCACCTCAGGCATTGCAATCTTTGGGAGTTGACTTATATGGCAGTCAACAGGCCAACTCAGGCATCCCGAAAACTGGGGTGGACTTGTACATTGGATATACCATAAAACCCTTAAAATTAGACTGAAAAATGGGGGTTGACCTATACACCAGACATTCTTTGGCTTGGCTTCGCAGACGAAGATTTATGGAGGGGGTAAAAGTCCACGTCAGCTACAGGCTCGTTTGTGGCTGACCAGTCCGATGCGGGACAGGCAGACACGGTTGCAGCGGTTGCAAGGGAAAATTGGTTGGTTGGGGTTGGGTGTTGGGTTTTTCCTCCTTTGCCTTTTGTCAGTGAGGTGGGCTCTGCGGTCTTCTTCAAAGGAGGTTGCTGCCCGCCAAATTGTGAGGCGCCAAGATGCACGGTTTGAGGCGATATCAGCCCACTGGCGGTGGTCAATGTGGCAGGCACCAAGAGATTTCTTTAGGCAGTCCTTGTACCTTTTCTTTGGTGCACCTCTGTCACGGTGGCCAGTGGAGAGCTCGCCATATAACACGATCTTGGGAAGGCGATGGTCCTCCATTCTGGAGACGTGACCCACCCAGCGCAGCTGGATCTTCAGCAGCGTGGACTCGATGCTGTCGACCTCTGCCATCTCGAGTACTTCGACGTTAGGATGAAAGCGCTCCAATGGATGTTGAGGATGGAGCGGAGACAACGCTGGTGGAAGCGTTCTAGGAGCCGTAGGTGATGCCGGTAGAGGACCCATGATTTGGAGCCGAACAGGAGTGTGGGTATGACAACGGCTCTGTATATGCTTATCTTTGTGAGGTTTTTCAGTTGGGTGTTTTTCCAGACTCTTTTGTGTAGTCTTCCAAAGGCGCTATTTGACTTGGCGAGTCTGTTGTCTATCTCATTGTCGATCCTTGCATCTGATGAAATGGTGCAGCCGAGATAGGTAAACTGGTTGACCGTTTTGAGTTTTGTGTGCCCGATGGAGATGTGGGGGGCTGGTAGTCATGGTGGGGAGCTGGCTGATGGAGGACCTCAGTTTTCTTCAGGCTGACTTCCAGGCCAAACATTTTGGCAGTTTCCGCAAAGCAGGACGTCAAGCGCTGAAGAGCTGGCTCTGAATGGGCAACTAAAGCGGCATCGTCTGCAAAGAGTAGTACTATACACCAAAATACATGGTACAGATGTATAAAAATTCAATTAGTGCAGAAGAAAAGTGGTGTCAGTGGTTCATTGTATATTCAGAAATCTGATGTCAGAGGGGAAGAAGCCATTTTTGTACTAATGGTTGAAGCACTGAAGTTTGCAGACACTGTGACTGTAGTAAAATCACACTGAACTTCTGGAGGAACTCAGCAGCCATAGGAGACAAAGATATTTTTCCGATGTTTCGGGCCTGAGCCCCTCAAGGAATAAGCAGAATCCAGGAAATCTAAAAGCACAGACAATGCTGGCTGGGGGAGGATGAGTGCTCATCTTCAGGCTCCTGTACCTCCTTTGTGATGCAGTGAGAAGATGGTGAGGGTCCTTGAGGACAGAGGCTGCTTTTTTGAGAGACTGCCTCGAGTAGACGTCCTTGATGGAGTGAAGATTGATTCCCATGATGGCGCTGGCCAAGTTCGTAACTCTCTCTAACCTTTTCCTGTTCTGTATGTTGGCACGTCCATACCAGACAGTGGTGCAACCAGTCAGAATGCTCTCCATGGTACACCTGTAGAAATTTGCAGGTCTTTGCTGTCATACTAAATCTCCTCAAACTTCTCACAAAGTACAGCTGCTGGCGAGCCTTCCTTGTGATTGCATCAACATAGAGGTCCCAGGATAGAGTAAACAAAATGCAGGAGAAACTAAGCATGTCAAACAGCATATATAGCAAATATAAGGATACATAATCAATATTCAACAAAGGTATGAGAAAAATTTTAATTTTTTTAAATTAGGCAGTTGTCGGAAAAAATGGTTGGGATGAGGGGCAGGGAGCACAGGCCCACAGACAAGAGGCAACAGGTAGCTAATGGTGGGAGAGGACCACAGTAAACAGGTGGGGGGGGGGAGAAAGAATGGCTTTGTAAATGGAGAGCGAAGGGGTGGAGAGCTGGAGGGACAGAGGAGAAGAGATGGAGAATAGGGAGTGGTCTAGCAGAAGCCGGAGAAGTTGATGTTAATGGTATCCAGTTGGAGATTGCCAAGATGGAATATTAGGTGTTGCTCCTCCAATTTACGGGTGGGCTTGGTTTGGCAGTACATGAGGCAATGGACAGACACGTTGGTGTGGGAATGGAGTACAGAACTGATATGGTTGGCCACTGGGAGATCCCAGTCGTTGATGCAAACAGAGCAAAGGTGCTCAGTGAAACAATTTTGCTGTCTGCATCCAACCTCTCTACTGTAGAGAAGGCCACGACCCAGATGCATGAGGTGACTACTAGATTCACAAGGAAACTGTTGCTTCACTTGGAAGGACTATTTGGGGCCCTGAAGATTGGAGATGGAGGAGATCTAGGCACAAGTATGGTACTTCCTACTGTCACAGGGGAAAGTACCAAGGGAGCGATTAGTAGGAAGAGATGAGTGGACGAAGGAGTCATGGAGGGAGCGGACCCTATAGAAGGCAGAGAGGGGAAGATGTGTCTGGTGGTGTGATTATGTTGTAGGTGACAGAAATTGCAGAGGATAATATGTTGGACGCGAAGGCTGGTGGAGCGTTAGGTAAGGAGGAGGGAAATTCTGTTTTGGTTGCATCTAGGGCAGAGCGGGCCAGGGCAGATTAGTGGGAAATGGGAGGAGATTTAGGTAAGGGCTGAGTTAATGTTGGCAGAGGGGAAGCCACGTTTTTTGAAGGAGGAGGCCATTTCAGATGGTCTAGACTGGAAGACCTCATCTTGAGAGCAGACTTGGAGAAATTGAGAGAAAGAAATAGAATCTTTACAAGGGGCTGGGTGTGAAGTGTAGTTGAGGTAGTTATGGGAGTTAGCAGGTTTATAAAAAATGTCTGAAGAAAGTTTGTCTCCAAAGACAGATTAAGAAAGGGGAGAGTGTCGCCATTGATGGACCATATGAATTTGAGGTTGGTCAGGGTGAAGGTTGGCAGGAAAGTGAATAAAGCTTTACCTCAGGATAAATCTTCAGAGATGTTGACACACAGGAATTTGAAGTTCTTACTTCTTTCAACTGCTGACCCCTCAATGAGGACTAGTTTGTGTTCTCCTGGTTTCCCTTTCCTGAAGTCCACATTCAGTTCCTTAGTTTGGTTACTGTCGAGTACAAGGTTGTTGTTATGACATCGCTGAACTATCTTCCTCATTGCTGTCTGTGGTTCAGCTGATATCACTGTGGTGATATCAGCAAATTTGTAGATGGCATATGAATCATGTCTAGCTATACAGTCATGGGTGAAGACCGAGTAGAACAGTGGACTAAACACGCATCCTTGAGGTGTGCCTGTGCTGATTGACAGTGAGGAGGAGACGAAGTTTCCAATTTGTACTGTGATTTTCCAATGATAAAGTCAAGGATCCAGTTGCAGAAGCCCAGGTTTTGAAGCTTGCTGACCAGTATTTAGGGTACGATGCTATTGAAACCTGAGCTGTAATCGATGAAAAGCAGCCTTACATATGTGTTGCTGCTGTGTCAGTGATCCCAAGCTGGGTGAAGTTGCTAGGTGCTTCTCCTTTTCTCTGTTACAATTTATTGCTACTCTCTCCTCACATTTTCTACCTGTCACTGGTTCAGACCCAAACATTGCTGCACTCCCAAGATCAATTGTTCTGTATATATTCCCCAAGATATAAACACTTCATCTCCATGAAGAGGAGCACATGGTGTCTGTGGACCTCCAGGAAGGCCAATGGGACTGCTGGGCATAACAACCAATGGACTGCCTTCAGGACAGCAACGACTGCATTAGAATCCAGCCTCTCTCCTACTTATGACCTATGTGACTTAGGTACATACAACTGGGAAAAAAAAATACAAATTAAAAAATATTAAGAAAATATATGTAAATATAAAAATTACACTTGGTCATACATACACCAGTGCTAACGGCTGCATGCTTATGTTAGTGACCGTCAGACGATATCTCGGCATTGTGTACATTACAGCATCTCTCTCAGTTGCCATTCTGTAAGCGCATGTTATTCAAGTAAATCTAACAAATTTTCATGCTGCGTTATTGCATTAAACTCCAAAGAATATTGCACAGGAATAAGACTTCTACATGCCATGCTAACATACGTCCACTTCAAGATCCGACTGATTGGTCAGAACAGAACTTGGACACGTCAGGGAATGGCTCTGCAAAATTGTCAGTATTGCAAATAATTAAATAAGTACTGTAAGGATAAAGGCCATAGTATGTAAAATTATGATGGGTATAGATGGAGTAAATGCAAGCAGGCTTTTTCCACTGAGGTTAGGAGAGATAAACACTAGAGAACATGGATTAAGGGTAAAAGTTTAAATGGAACATGGGAGGGGGGGGAGCGGGGGACGACTTCACACAGAGAATGTTAGGAGTGTGGAAAGAGCAACCAGCTGAATTGGTAAATGCAGGCTCTATTTTGACATTTAACAAATATTTGGACAGGCACATGGCAAGGATGGGTATGAAGGAATTTGGTCAGGGTGCAGGTCAGTGGGACTAGGCAGAATATAGCATGGCACAGACTAAAAGGGCTGATGGGCCTGTTTCTGTGCTGCACTGTTCTCTGGTTCTCTAGTTGAGGACACTATTATTCTATATTAGTTGAAATTAGTGTTGAAACCACACAAACTATGCACCAAATTGGCAAATGAACAATAACTAATAATGCGCATGGAATTTACTTGTTACAAAAATGAAGAAGAGAGCAATAATTTAGGATTGTTTTAAATTGAGCACATTTGGAAAGAAGGGGAGTGTATGGAAAAAGTGTTGAGGAATATTCAAGAAATGTGTTTTCCTAAAACTGATGACTTCACAAAATGGCGGCAGGAAGAATAGTGGGGAAAAAACCACCACACATATTTAATGATAGCGCAGTATTTTGCTCCTGAAACTTTGAAAGCATCGCGATATAATCGTGCATCAGCCTGTCAAAGTGAAGGTAACTCTACTGATTACGTGCGTCAGAGGCATACCAAAGCGAGGTAAATCTTGGTTACCACACGATCTCGGAAACACCGATAGGCCTTGGCAGCTGCCATCTTATTCAGAGCAATACACAGTGCCCCACTAGTGGAGAAATCCAACTGATGACAAAATCTGTCCAGAAACAAAACACAAATGAGCAATCAGGCCATTAAATAACATTAGATGAAGTTTAAGGCAAATTTGCATGACTGCAAAAATATTGTTCGATTTGAACATTGGTACATGAAACAGTTTTCTACGTGTGAGCGAAGGAGACTACCATCACGGCAATACTGTTGAAACGTGAATGCTGCACAACATAATTCAAATGATCTTGTTCTTCTGCAATACCTATACAGTGATAAGTAACAGGTACAGCAGCTTCTCGCTTATCCTTCAATGAACTATGTTAATAAGTACACACTTTGTTCCTGCTCTAACTAACGCTTGGATCAGTGATTTCTGGCACATAGAGATCATGGCATCTTAAAAAGGTGCATTAAAATAACCTGAAGAATTAACAGTTTCTCACTTCAGAAATACAAATTGTGCATTCTGTCACTTCATTTGCCCTGATTTCTAGCATTCACAGTATTTTTCTTTTACAATCCCCAAGGATCTGTGTCAAGAGTATACACAAATAAGCACATGTACCAACTTTGTCAGGTCCTTGAGAGCTTTAGCTTGTCTCGACAATGGCTCACAAACAACCCTATAACAGACAGAGCATCGTTTGTCAGAATTAGCAACTGTAAAGTGACTCCGAACTAGTTTTACAGCCTGGAGATGAGCTCTTCAGCTCGACTTGATGATGACCAAGTTGCCAAACTTGGCTCATTCCATTTGCCTGCGTTTTGCTAAATATCCCTCTGATCAATATTCCAATAAATGTTGTCATTGTACCCACTTCCTCTGACAATGTCACACACACCCACCATGCAAAAGTGTTTCCCCTGAGGGCACACATGTCAAACTCTGGCCCTATAATTATATTTGGCCCGCAAGATCATTTCAAAAATGTATTAGAGGTGGCCCGCCCTGCAGCGAGAGCCGATGCTGTTTTTTGGTCATGTCACCCCCACCATCCTCCCCCTTTATTGCACATCCTTCCCCATTGTAACACGAGAAATTGTCACACGAGAAGTCTGTCGATGTCATCAGCCGGCAAGCCCGTTGGAAGGCTCAACCAGTCACTTCTCCCACCTGTCGAGCGGTGCGGCGGATGGGCGAGCGCCTGTGATTTCCTGTCGGCGTGACGGGCGTGGCAGGTGGCGCGTGGCCCCCGGGCAGCGCGAGCCCTGCGCGACTGGCACCGGACGGCCCTTCCACAGCGCGAGCGCACTTCTCCCGGTCGCCACGGCCTTCAGCGCTTGCACCCGCACGGACCCCAGGGACGGCTGGTTCGGCCCTGCACGTGAAGAGAGAGAGACGGTGGCTGTCCGCAAAGGCTGATCGGCAGCGCGCTGGGCCTGAGTGGGTGGGTAAGCAGGGGTGGGCAGAGGGTGTAGGTGAGGAGTAATGGGCAGGGGAAGTTATGGTGGTGCGAGGGGCAGTTAGAGGGAGGGATGAGTAGGAGGGGTGGATAGGGAAGAGGTAAAAGGGGAGGGGCAGGGCGAGTAGGGGAGGGGTGATTAGAGGGTGAGAGACGGGTAGAGGGAGGAACAGGTTGAGGGGAGAGGCAGTAGAGGGGCGTGTATAGGATGGGGTGGGTAGAGGCAGAGTGAGTAGAGGTTGGGTAAAGGACTGGTCAGGTAGAGGGATGGTGGGTCGAGGGTGAATAGAGGCCTAGAGCCTGAGGAGTGAGCAGGAAATGCTGAGTCCTGATGCAGGCCAAAATGGACACAGCCTGTGAATGCTGACTACATCTCCACAGGGACCAAATAGGTTTCCCTCAGGTCAAGCAAAGGGTGAACTTGAGCTACCTACTCCTGACCTGTAACATTATCCTCCTAAAGTTATATCCTAAAGTTTAACATTACATATGTTGAAAGAAGAGAAAACATGCAGATGTTGTTGAAAATTTTCAATAAATATTTAGTTCGGCCCTCGACTTAGTCCAAGTTTTTAATTTTGGCCCTCCGTGAATTTGAGTTTGACACCCCTGCCTTAGGTCTTCTCACCACATATCTATGCCCTCTATATTTGTTGAAATTATAGGGCGGCAGGAAGAATAGTGGGGAAAAAACCACCACACATATTTAATGATAGCGCAGTATTTTGCTCCTGAAACTTTGAAAGCATCGCGATATAATCGTGCATCAGCCTGTCAAAGTGAAGGTAACTCTACCGATTACGTGCGTCAGAGGCATACCAAAGCGAGGTAAATCTTGGTTACCACACGATCTCCTACTCCTGGTGTCCTGGTGAAACTTTCTCCATGTTTAGACTCCTCTACTCTGATGGGAAAAATACTCTGCCTTTATCCATGCCCCTCCTGACTTGACATACTTTCATACATCTCTCCTTCGTCCTCTTACATTCCAAGACAAAAAAGCTCCAGCCTATCTCGTTTCTCTTTTTCACTCTGGTGCTGTTAAGTCCCCATGAATGTTTTCTGCGGGTTGTGATCTGGTAGGGTAATATCACTGGACAAAGAATTTTGGGTGTATTTTATGGATTTTGGGCTGCCGATCACAAAACTTACCTTAAAAATTTCTTAACACACTTTTGTCATATTTTTAACATGCTTCAGGCATACATAACTAGGAAATGCAACATTAATTTTCTGCATTCGCCTTTAGACTTCTTTCCTGCTGATCCTAGTGCAGTCAGTGACAAACATGGAGAAAGTTTCACCAGGACAATGCGACTGTGAAAAAGTGGTATCAGGGCAAGTGGAATCCATCAATGCTGGCCGACTATTGCTCGACGCTGACATGAGAGGCATCAGATGCTGAGTACAAATGAAAATAAGCAGCAAAACATTTTTATGTCAGTTGAACTAACAGAATACATCAGGATCATTACGTGATTAAATATGCTCAATTCAAAAGCACAATTGTCATAGCAGTTAGTGCAACGCCTCTACAGCGCCAGCGATTGGGACCTGGGCTCAAATCCAATGGTGTAAGGAGTTTGTACTTTCTCCCGGTGTCTGCATGGGTTTTCCTCAGGGGCTCCGGTTTCCTCCCATTATTCAAAGCGTATTTGGTGTAAATTGGGCAGCACAGACTTGTGGGCCAAAATGGCTGTTAAAAATTTTAATGTTTCTCCCTCTTTCGAAGGGAAACCAACTTATCAGATCCAGTCTGGGACCCGTATGATGACTGTGCGTGCCTCCATCTTTGCCTCAGACGATGATAGAGAGTGATTTTGAAGGGCTCTAAATGTGTTGTTGTTTTCAATGAAAATCTGTCGCAGTCAGTTTTAATAAGTTTTTCAAGGGTCTAGTTATACACCACGTTCCGATATCTTGATCTGTTTTTAATTTGTATACAAGTCAGAACAGGTAAATATGGTCCTCATTTATCATCAATATTCTAAAACATCTTAAACCTAATAATAGTTCTGTATGTAACTAAATAAAAGTTAACACTTACAGGAGAAGATGATGAAGAGATGGTTACACTACAGGTATCCCATGGCCTTCCTTCATCTTCACTCCTTCCAATCAACGCCTGGTTCCTTCACTTCCCCCCCACCTCTCGGTGGTGCCTCACCCGCCCAGTACTTTGCCTAGGGCACATGCAACTTAGCCTCCAAGTGACGTCGTGATCACACACACGACTGCTTCTTCTCCACCCCCCTCCCAGCTGCTCATCCCCTCACCAGGCCATGTGCGGCGTAGCGATCGTGCACGCCGCTGCTCCTTCTTTTCACCCCCTCCCATCCTGAGATCATACATCTGTATGGAGATCAGTGTGGGGGCTGCTGGCGGGCTTTCAGGAGGGAGCGGGACAGCAGTGGCGGGCTTTCAGGAGGGAGCGGGACAGCAGTGGCTGGCTGTCGGGAGGGGTGTGGGGCAGCGTGACCTGTGGAGGGACCGTTGGCGACACAATCTTAATAAAATTTTACAATTTTGTTCATTAGTACAGAAACACGATCCTTTCTCCAGACATCTAAAATCCGAAAAGCTCCAAAATCTGGTAAGTGGGGAGATAGGCGGGGAGGCGGCCGAAGGACTGGCGTTTGGGGGAGGATATGGCAGCACCACTTGGGTGGGCTTTCCGAAATCCGGAAAAATCCGAAATTCGGAACACACTGTCCCCCAGGGGTTCCGTGTAAAGGATCATGTGTACCTGTGTTAGAATTAGGACTCAACCACGCTCAAACTGGAAGTTGACGGCATTCTACTTCTGGTAAGCTTGATGATTCGTAACTACGGGTTGTTCGTAAATCGGACATTTTTATCCTGGGGACTGCCTGTACTGTAAATCTGAAAATAACTGTGTTCAGCTTGAAGTTGTTATTATAAACACCAATTTTTTCCTCAGGATGCAAATCTTTTGTAAAAATTTGTTGCCCAGTGTATTTGATTGAGTACTGAAGACAAAGTCAGTCAGCATGAAGGAAGAGGCCCTTTAGACCACCTTCTCTCGCAAAAGCCAACAGGACTAGTTTGATGAGCTTGAGGGACTAATTAAGGAGATCTTGAATGAAAATGTCAACCGTTTCTCTTCTGTTGAGGAACGCTCTGTGGGTACACAAAGGCAATGATCTAGCAGAAAACCCAGGGACCAAGGGCAGACTGTATGGAGAGCACAGCAATTCACCGAAAGGCATGACCTGTAAAGATTCTTCAACTCTGCAAAGGTCTTCACAGCCCAAATGCTTTCCCCTCTGAATGTCGAGAATGGGGGTGAACATGTCTAGGAACAAAAGAATACTTCAAAGACCTCTTCAACCATGACTCCGTCTTTGACCCTAGTACCCTCAACCTTGCCACCACTCTTGATCAATAAGAAGTTGAGAAGGCCATTTCCCAACTCAAAAATACTGAGGCCTCTGGAGCAGACTGCAGCCCCAATCCAAATGATTCCACTTGACAATTTTCTTCAATAGGTTTGCTTCCTGAAAAAAAAATATTGGGGATTATGATAGACAATTTCAAGCTGAACACAAATATAATTTCAGATTTGCTGTATCACTTAGGAAGTTGGAGAAACATTCAATTAACTTGTATAGAATTTAGTATGTTTATTTGCATAATCATCCTGACACATTGGTTAGTTGAACTGACCTAAAAATTTTTTGATGCTGGTTTTCATTTGTATTCAACACCTGATACCTCTCATGCCAGTGTCCAATAGTCAGCCAGCATTGATGGATTCCAGTTGCCCTGATACTGCTTTTACACAATCGCAACGTCCTGGTGAAACCTTTCACAATAATCACACCAAGATCAGCAGGGAAGTAGTCCAAGTGCAAATGCAGAAAATGAATTTTCAATAATATTTTGCACTTCATGGTTTTGTACACATAAAGTAGACTTAATCTTCTTATCTTTATCTTTCTTTGCCTTGGCTTCGCAGACGGAGATTTATGGAGGGGTAATGTCCACGTCAGCTGCAGGCTCGTTTGTGGCTGACAAGTCTGATGCGGGACAGGCAGACACGGTTGCAGCGGTTGCAAGGGAAAATTGCTGGTTGGGGTTGGGTGTTGGGTTTTTCCTCCTTTGTCTTTTGACAGTGAGGTGGGCTCTGCGGTCTTCTTCAAAGGAGGTTGCTGCCCGCCGAACTGTGAGGCGCCAAGATGCACGGTTTGAGGCGAGATCAGCCCACTGGCGGGGGTCAATGTGGCAGGTACCAAGAGATTTCTTTAGGCAGTCCTTGTACCTCTTCTTTGGTGCACCTGTCACGGTGGCCAGTGGAGAGCTCGCCATATAACACGATCTTGGGAAGGCGATGGTCCTCCATTCTGGAGACGTGACCTACCCAGCGCAGTTGGATATTCAGCAGCGTGAATTCGATGCTGTCAGTCTCTGCCATCTTGAGTACTTCGATGTTAGGGATGAAGTCACTCCAATGAATGTTGAGGATGGAGCGGAGACAACGCTGGTGGAAGCGTTCTAGGAGCCGTAGGTGATGACGGTAGAGGACCCATGATTCGGAGCCCAACAGGAGTGTGGGTATGACAACGGCTCTGTATACGCTAATCTTTGTGAGGTTTTTCAGTTGGTTGTTTTTCCAGACTCTTTTGTGTAGTCTTCCAAAGGCGCTATTTGCCTTGGCGATTCTGTTGTCTATCTTGTTGTCGATCCTTGCATCCGATGAAATGGTGCAGCCGAGATAGGTAAACTGGTTGACCGTTTTGAGTTTTGTGTGCCCGATGGAGATGTGGGGGGGCTGGTAGTCATGGTGGGGAGGTGGCTGATGGAGGACCCCAGTTTTCTTCAGGCTGACTTCCAGGCCAAACATTTTGGCAGTTTCCGCAAAACAGGACGTCAAGCGCTGAAGAGCTGGCTCTGAATGGGCAACTAAAGCGGCATCGTCTGCAAAGAGTAGTTCACGGACAAGTTGCTCTTGTGTCTTGGTGTGAGCTTTCAGGCGCCTCAGATTGAAGAGACTGCCATCCGTGTGGTACCGGATGTAAACAGCGTCTTCATTATTGAGGTCTTAAACTATGACAAGAAATCACAAAAATAGGTTTGACTTTTGTGATCAGCAGCCCAAAATACATAAAATACATCCAAAGGTGTTCAAGAAGCAAAATCTTAGTTGTCCAGTGTTCATATTGTTTAAAAAAATTAAAAACTAGATTGGATGCAAAGCAGTGCAATTTTCTGACATCACAATAGATGCTCTAGAAATGCATTTTATTTGCCTTCATTACCTCCATCAATACAAATTGGGAAACTTCAGAGCATCTTTAACACAGTGCAAAACAAATATGAACTCACCTAAAACCATAGTAGGTACCTGGGTCAGCAAGCTCAGGAAACTGATGCATCAGCTGAGACTGGACGGTCAATTTTTCATACCACATCTTACTGTCAATGCGGATATCCCAATGCTTATTTACCACCAGGAAATCAGAGCTCTGGTACAAAATGCACAGTTTCCCAATGCTGGCAGGTTCCATATTACCAAGCCACGTAGCAGCAGCCCTGATTGAAAATGGAGAAACAAAGATCACTGACCAGCTCTGCTACTTTCAGGACAATACAAAACAATTAGAGTGGAATTTTTAAAAAAAAATCCATTTTCTCAGAGTATAGTGAACCTGCCACAGAAGGCTGAGAAAGCATAAATCACTGAACACATTTTATGGATTGCAAGCGAACTGGATCTAAAGGAAGATTATAGTATTAGGATAATTGCCAAATTGATTTAAAGGAACAATGGCCCACTTCTGCTTTTTTTGTAGCAGGGCCATTCTATCACACCAACATTTCTCATAAAATGTAGAAATCGACAGCATGTTGTTGGATTGAATGTCCAATCTATCAGACTCAGTTATGAAATAAAATCTTCAGCCATTGATTATAGCAGCCTATTGGACAGTAAAAGAAAAATCTATCATCTTCATATGCTAGAACATTTATTTCCAATGCTGGAACAACATACAATGACAACCCAATCACCTCCAGCCAGAATCCTCAACCAGACCTATTATGTTCAGAACCCAGAATCCAACACGTTCTTCTTCTCCTCTACACAGGACCCACCCTCGCTATTCTCTCTCCTCCCCCACCCCATTGGACTCCTCTCTCTCTCCCCTCCACCCAAGACACCCTTCTCTCTCACTCTCCCCCCAACCCAAGGGACACCTCACACTCACTCACTCACTCACTCCACCCCCCTCCAAGGGAACTCTCTCCTCCCCCCCCAAGAGAACTCTCTCCTCCCCCCCAAGGGAACACTCTCCCCCTCCCAAGGGAACTCTCTCCACCCCCCCCAAGGGAACTCTCTCCTCCCCCCCCCAAGGGAACTCTCTCTCCTCCCCCCTTCCAAGGGAACTCTCACTCTCCCCCACCAAGGGAACTCTCACTCTCCCCCACCAAGGGAACTCTCCCTCCCCCAAGGGAACTCTCCCTCCCCCAAGGGAACTCTCCCTCCCCCAAGGGAACTCTGCCTCCCCCAAGGGAACTCTCCCTCCCCCAAGGGAACTCTCCCTCCCCCAAGGGAACTCTCCCTCCCCCAAGGGAACTCTCCCTCCCCCAAGGGAACTCTCCCTCCCCCAAGGGAACTCTCCCTCTCTCCCTCCCCCAAGGGAACTCTCACTCTCCCCCAAGGGAACTCTCACTCTCCCCCAAGGGAACTCTCACTCTCCCCCAAGGGAACTCTCACTTTCCCCCCCCCCCCGGGAACTCTCACTCCCCCCCCCAGGGAACTCTCACTCTCCCCCCACACCCCGCGGTACGCACTCCTCCCCCTCCCCGCGGGACCCCCCCTCCCTTTACTCCCCTCCCTTTACTCCCCCCCCTCCTCGCGGGACCCCCCTCCCTTTACTCCCCCCCTCCCCGCGGGACCCCCCTCCCTTTACCCCCCCCTCCCCGCGGGACCCCCCTCCCTTTACTCCCCTCCTCCCCGCGGGCCCCCCTTCCCGCGGGACCCCCCTCCCTTTACTCCCCCCCTCCCTTTACTCCCCCCTCCCTTTACTCCCCCCTCCCCGCGGGACACCCCTCCCTTTACTCCCCCCCTACCCGCGGGACCCCCCTCCCTTTACTCCCCCCCTCCCCGCGGGACCCCCCTCCCTTTACTCCCCCCCTCCCCGCGGGACCCCCCTACCTTTCCTCCCCCCCTCCCCGCGGGACCCCCCTCCCTTTCCTCCCCCCCTCCCCGCGGGACCCCCCTCCCTTTCCTCCCCCCCTCCCCGCGGGACCCCCCTCCCTTTCCTCCCCCCCTCCCCGCGGGACCCCCCTCCCTTTACTCCCCCCCTCCCCGCGGGTCCCCCCTCCCTTTACTCCCCCCCTCCCCGCGGGACCCCCCTCCCTTTACTCCCCCCCTCCCCTTACTCCCCCCCTCCCCGCGGGACGCCCCTCCCTTTACTCCCCCCTCCCCGCGGGACCCCCCTCCCTTTACTCCCCCCCTCCCCGCGGGACCCCCCTCCCTTTACTCCCCCCCTCCCCGCGGGACCCCCCCTCCCTTTACTCCCCTCCTCCCCGCGGGACCCCCCCTCCCCGCGGGACCCCCCCTCCCCGCGGGACCCCCCCTCCCCGCGGGACCCCCCCTCCCCGCGGGACCCCCCCTCCCCGCGGGACCCCCCCTCCCCGCGGGACCCCCCCCTCCCCGCGGGACCCCCCCTCCCCGCGGGACCCCCCCTCCCTTTACTCCCCCCTCCCCGCGGGACCCCTCCTCCCTTTACTCCCCCCCTCCCCGCGGGACCCCCCCTCCCTTTACTCCCCCCCTCCCTTTACTCCCCCCCTCCCTTTACTCCCCCCCTCCCTTTACTCCCCCCCTCCCCGCGGGACCCCCCCTCCCTTTACTCCCCCCCTCCCCGCGGGACCCCCCCTCCCTTTACTCCCCCCCTCCCCGCGGGACCCCCCCCCTTTACTCCCCCCCTCCCCGCGGGACCCCCCTCCCTTTACTCCCCCCCTCCCCGCGGGACCCCCCTCCCTTTACTCCCCACCTCCCCGCGGGACCCCCCTCCCTTTACTCCCCCCCTCCCCGCGGGACCCCCCCTTTACTCCCCCCTCTCCCCGCGGGACCCCCCTCCCTTTACTCCCCCCCTCCCCGCGGGACACCCCCTCCCTTTACTCCCCCCCTCCCCGCGGGACCCCCCTCCCTTTACTCCCCCCCTCCCCGCGGGACCCCCCTCCCTTTACCCCCCTCCCTTTACGCCCCCCTCCCCGCGGGACCCCCCTCCCTTTACTCCCCCATCCCCGCGGGACCCCCCCTCCCCGCGGGACCCCCCCTCCCTTTACTCCCCCCCTCCCTTTACTCCCCCCCTCCCTTTACTCCCCCCCTCCCTTTACTCCCCCCCTCCCTTTACTCCCCCCCTCCCTTTACTCCCCCCCTCCCTTTACTCCCCCCCTCCCTTTACTCCCCCCCTCCCTTTACTCCCCCCCTCCCTTTACTCCCCCCCTCCCTTTACTCCCCCCCTCCCTTTACTCCCCCCCTCCCTTTACTCCCCCCCTCCCTTTACTCCCCCCCTCCCTTTACTCCCCCCCTCCCTTTACTCCCCCCCTCCCTTTACTCCCCCCTCCCTTTACTCCCCCCCTCCCTTTACTCCCCCCCTCCCTTTACTCCCCCCCTCCCTTTACTCCCCCCCTCCCTTTACTCCCCCCCTCCCTTTACTCCCCCCCTCCCTTTACTCCCCTCCTCCCTTTACTCCCCCCCTCCCTTTACTCCCCCCCTCCCTTTACTCCCCCCCTCCCTTTACTCCCCCCCTCCCTTTACTCCCCCCCTCCCTTTACTCCCCCCCTCCCTTTACTCCCCCCCTCCCTTTACTCCCCCCCTCCCCGCGGGACCCCCCTCCCTTTACTCCCCCCCTCCCTTTACTCCCCCCTCCCTTTACTCCCCCCCTCCCTTTACTCCCCCCCTCCCTTTACTCCCCCCTCCCTTTACTCCCCCCCTCCCTTTACTCCCCCCCTCCCTTTACTCCCCCCCTCCCTTTACTCCCCCCCTCCCTTTACTCCCCCCCTCCCTTTACTCCCCCCCTCCCTTTACTCCCCCGCTGCCCGCGGGACCCCCCTCCCTTTACTCCCCCCCTCCCCGCGGGACCCCCCTCCCTTTACTCCCCCCCTCCCCGCGGGACCCCCCTCCCTTTACTCCCCCCTTCCCCGCGGGACCCCCCCTCCCTTTACTCCCCCCCTCCCCGCGGGACCCCCCCTCCCTTTACTCCCCCCCCTCCCCGCGGGACCCCCCCTCTCCGCGGGACCCCCCCTCCCTTTACTCCCCCCCTCCCCGCGGGACCCCCCCTCCCTTTACTCCCCCCCTCTCCGCGGGACCCCACCTCCCTTTACTCCCCCCCCCCCGCGGGACCCCCCTCCCTTTACTCCCCCCCTCTCCGAGGGACCCCACCTACCTTTACTCCCCCCCCCCGCGGGACCCCCCTCCCTTTACTCCCCCCCTCCCCGCGGGACCCCCCTCCCTTTACTCCCCCCCTCCCCGCGGGACCCCCCTCCCTTTACTCCCCCCCTCCCGCGGGACCCCCCCACCCTTTACTCACCCCCCTCCCCGCTCGACCCCCCCTCCCTTTACACCCCCCTCCCCGCGGGACCCCCCCTCCCTTTACTCCCACCCTCCCCGCGGGACCCCCCCTCCCTTTACTCTCCCCCTCCCTTTACTCTCCCCCTCCCTTTACTCTCCCCCTCCCTTTACTCTCCCCCTCCCTTTACTCTCCCCCTCCCTTTACTCTCCCCCTCCCTTTACTCTCCCCCTCCCTTTACTCTCCCCCTCCCTTTACTCTCCCCCTCCCTTTACTCTCCCCCTCCCTTTACTCTCCCCCTCCCTTTACTCTCCCCCTCCCTTTACTCTCCCCCTCCCTTTACTCTCCCCCTCCCTTTACTCTCCCCCTCCCTTTACTCTCCCCCTCCCTTTACTCTCCCCCTCCCTTTACTCTCCCCCTCCCTTTACTCTCCCCCTCCCTTTACTCTCCCCCTCCCTTTACTCTCCCCCTCCCTTTACTCTCCCCCTCCCTTTACTCTCCCCCTCCCTTTACTCTCCCCCTCCCTTTACTCTCCCCCTCCCTTTACTCTCCCCCTCCCTTTACTCTCCCCCTCCCTTTACTCTCCCCCTCCCTTTACTCGCCCCCTCCCTTTACTCGCCCCCTCCCTTTACTCGCCCCCTCCCTTTACTCGCCCCCTCCCTTTACTCGCCCCCTCCCTTTACTCGCCCCCTCCCTTTACTCGCCCCCTCCCTTTACTCGCCCCCTCCCTTTACTCGCCCCCTCCCTTTACTCGCCCCCTCCCTTTACTCGCCCCCTCCCTTTACTCGCCCCCTCCCTTTACTCGCCCCCTCCCTTTACTCGCCCCCTCCCTTTACTCGCCCCCTCCCTTTACTCGCCCCCTCCCTTTACTCGCCCCCTCCCTTTACTCGCCCCCTCCCTTTACTCGCCCCCTCCCTTTACTCGCCCCCCCTTTACTCTTCCCCTCCCCGCGGGGACCCCCCCTTTACTCTTCCCCTCCCCGCGGGGACCCCCCCTTTACTCTTCCCCTCCCCGCGGGGACCCCCCCTTTACTCTTCCCCTCTCCGCGGGGACCCCCCTCTTTACCATCCCCCTCACTTTACTCTTCCCCTCCCCGCGTGACTCCTCTCTTTATCTCCCACATCCATGGGACCCCTCTCTTTATTTCCCACACCCATGGGACCCCTCTCTTTATTTCCCACACCCATGGGACCCTTCTCTTTATTTCCCACACCCATGGGACCCTTCTCTTTATTTCCCACACCCATGGGACCCCTCTCTTTATTTCCCACACCCATGGGACCCTTCTCTTTATTTCCCACACCCATGGGACCCTTCTCTTTATTTCCCACACCCATGGGACCCCTCTCTTTATTTCCCACACCCATGGGACCCCTCTCTTTATTTCCCACACCCATAGGACCCCTCTCTTTATTTCCCACACCCATGGGACCCCTCTCTTTATTCTTCCCCCCCCCCAACAAAACCCGATCTTAATTTCCCCTTGGCACTCTCTCTCTTTAGTTTCCTCCCCCACAAGAGCCCCTGTCTTTATCTCCATAAGGAACTCCCTCTCTATATTCCCCTACCCCACCATTACACCCTGTCTTTATCTCCCCTATGGAACTTCCTCTCTTTATTTCCCCCCACCACAAGACCCGCTGCCTTTATTCCACCCCCCCCAACAAGACCCCCTTTATCCCGCCAACAAATCCTTCTTTATACCCCCGCCAACAAGACCATCTCTTTATTCCCCCCCAGAAACCCTCTTTATTCCCCCAAGAAACCTTCTTTATTCCCCCTCCAAGAAACCTTCTTTATTCCCCCTCCAAGAAACCCTCTATATTTCCCCCCCAAGAAACCCTCTTTATTCCACCCAGAAATCCTCTTTATTCCTCAAAGAAAACCTTTATTTCCCCCAAGAAAGCCTCTTTATTCCCCCCCAAGAAAGCCTCTTTATTCCCCCCCAAGAAAGCCTCTTTATTCCCCCCCAAGAAAGCCTCTTTATTCCCCCCCAAGAAACCCTCTTTATTCCCCCCAAGAAACCCTCTTTATTCCCCCAAGAAACCCTCTATTCCCCCCCAAGAATAAAGAAACCCTCTTTATTCCCCCCCAAGAATAAAGAAACCCTCTTTATTCCCCCCCAAGAAACCCTCTTTATTACCCCTGCAAGAAACCCTCTTTATTCCCCCCCACAAGGCCTCTATATTCCCCCCCACAAGGCCTCTATATTCCCCCCCACATGGCCTCTATATTCCCCCCCACATGGCCTCTATATTCCCCCCCACATGGCCTCTATATTCCCCCCCACATGGCCTCTATATTCCCCCCCACATGGCCTCTATATTCCCCCCACATGGCCTCTATATTCCCCCCCACATGGCCTCTATATTCCCCCCCACATGGCCTCTATATTCCCCCCCACAAGGCCCCTTCGTTATTACCCCCAAGGCCCCCTGTCTTTATTTCGCCCCCCCCCACAAGACCCCCTGTCTTTATTCCCCCCCACAAGACCCCCTGTCTTTATTCCCCCCCACAAGACCCCCTGTCTTTATTCCCCCCCACAAGACCCCCTGTCTTTATTCCCCCCCCACGACCCCCTGTCTTTATTCCCCCCCACAAGACCCCCTGTCTTTATTCCCCCCCACAACCCCCTGTCTTTATTCCCCCCCCAAGACCCCCTGTCTTTATTTCCCCCCCACAAGACCCCCTGTCTTTATCTCCCCTATGGAACTCCATCTTATTATTCAACCCCCCCCCCCGCCACGCCACAAGACCCTCTGTTTATATCTCCCCTTTGGAACTCCATCTCATTATTCATCCCCCCCCCACAAGATCTCCTGTCTTTATTCCCCCCCACAAGACCCCCTGACTCTATTCCCCCCCACAAGATTCTCATTATTCCCCCCACAACAAGATCCTGTCTTTATTCCCCCCCCCACGAGACCCCCTGTCTTTATTTCCCCCCACCCCACAAGTCCCCCTATCTTTATCTCCCCTATGGAACTCCATCTCATTATTCATTCCCCCCCACCCACCACAAGACACCCTGTCTTTATCTCCCCTATGGAATGCCATCTCATTATTCTATCTCCCCAATGGAATGCCATCTCATTATGCAATCTCCCGCCACAAGACCCCCTGTCTTTATTTCCACCACCACAAGACCCTGTCTTAATCCCCCCCACAAGACCCCCTGTCTTTATTCCCCTTCCCACAAGACCCCCTGTCTTTATTCCCCCCCCACAAGACCCCCTGTCTTTATTCCCCCCCACAAGACCCTGTCTTTATTCCCCCCCACAAGACCCTGTCTTTATTCCCCCCCCACAAGACCCCCTGTCTTTATTCCCCCCCCACAGTACCCCGTCTTTATTTCCCCCCCACAAGACCCCCTCTTTAATCCCCCCACAACCCCCTCTTTATTCCCCCATGACCCCCTGTCTTTATTCCCCTTCCCACAAGACCCCCTGTCTTTATTCCCCCCCACAAGACCCCCTATCTTTATTCCCCCCCCACAAGACCCCCTGCCTTTATTCCCCCCCCCACAAGACCCCCTGTCTTTATTCCCCCCCCACAAGACCCCCTGTCTTTATTTCCCCCCCCACAAGACCCCCTGTCTTTATTTCCCCCCCCACAAGACCCCCTGTCTTTATTTCCCCCCCACAAGACCCCCTGTCTTTATTCCCCCCCCACAAGACCCCCTGTCTTTATTCCCCCCAAGATCCCCTGTCTTTATTCCCCCCAAGATCCCCTGTCTTTATTCCCCCCAAGATCCCCTGTCTTTATTCCCCCAAGATCCCCTGTCTTTATTCCCCCCCCCACAAGACCCCCTGTCTTTATTCCCCCCCCACAAGACCCCCTGTCTTTATTTCCCCCCCCACAAGACCCCCTGTCTTTATTTCCCCCCCCCACAAGACCCCCTGTCTTTATTTCCCCCCCACAAGACCCCCTGTCTTTATTTCCCCCCCCACAAGACCCCCTGTCTTTATCCCCCCCCCCACAAACCCCCGTCTTTATCCCCCCCGCACAAGCCCCCCTGTCTTTATTCCCCCCACAAGCCCCCCTGTCTTTATTCCCCCCCACAAGCCCCCCTGTCTTTATTCCCCCCCACAAGACCCCCTGTCTTTATTCCCCTCCACAAGACCCCCTGTCTTTATTCCCCCCCACAAGACCCCCTGTCTTTATTCCCCCCCACAAGCCCCCCTGTCTTTATTCCCCCCCACAAGACCCCCTGTCTTTATTCCCCCCCACAAGACCCCCTGTCTTTATTCCCCCCCACAAGACCCCCTGTCTTTATTCCCCCCCCACAAGACCCCCTGTCTTTATTCCCCCCCACAAGACCCCCTGTCTTTATTCCCCCCACAAGACCCCCTGTCTTTATTCCCCCCCACGACCCCCTGTCTTTATTCCCCCCCCCCCGCCCCGCACAAGACCCGATCTTAATTTCCCCTATGGAACTCCGTCTTTCTCCCCCCCCCCCCACCACCATCATCATTCTGTTTCCTCCTCTCAATGAACTCACTCTCTGTTTTCCAACTCCCCGCAGTATTTACTGGATTTTTGTGCTGGGTGAACTTTCCATCAAAACTGCGTCTTCGCCCAAACCGTTTGGTTCTCATCGCTCACCGCCCCTCCTCCTCCGTGAGGACATCAGGGCTGCGCCAACGCCATTGCACGCAACACCACGCCGTCTCCCTTCCCCCGACCCCACGCTATCACAAGCGTTCCTTGTCAGACCGATACTTCCGGATACATTCTGGAACGGAAGCAATACTGCCAATAGCGGCAGCCAATGGGCGGAACATCGATGTGACCCGCTCTTTGAGCGACAGACTCTTACCCAATCAGGGTGCGAGGCTGGCTTCGAAGGCGGAATCGCCGGCAGTGACGTAACAAAGCCGGCCGGCTGGCCGGCGGGAAGTTCGGAGTGAAGTTGGCGACGGAACATGGCGGACGATTATGATTTGTACGGGGTGGAGGATGAATTTGAGAGTCAGTTCGCCGACGAGCTGGAAGTCTTGGCTGAGATGAGCGAGCCGACGCGTGGTAAATCGGTTACCTTCCACTTCTCATGAGTGTTGCGTTACCTGCTCGGTCTGTGCACTGGACTCGCCTTCAGCGTCTGCGGGACTCTCTGCCAAAGCACAATGTTGGAGAAACTCAGCAAGTCAAACGGTGTCCTTTAAAATATCTTTATTGAAACTTGCATGCAAAATTCAATGAGATGCATCGCCAGTCATTTCCTATACGTGTACAGAAAATCAGAAAAAGAAGTAATATAACAGTGTTAGCCAGTTGCCTATTCATATGGGGAAGAAAAGCAAATAACATTTAATGTACACAATTAAGCCCATTTACCAAATTATTTAGATATTTAAAAAAGCCTATAAAAACCCTCTCTCCCTAATCAAAGTTATACAAAAGAAAGTTTGGAATCCGATAGTGACCTCCAGACATTGGAAGATGAATTCCCAGACTCTTCAAACTTCTTCATTCTTCCAGTCATAATAGTATTCCAAGGATGGGCCCCACATCTTCACAAATTGAAATTTTCTATCTTTAATGTTGTATCCAAGCTAAAGTAAGACGTTACATTCATGTAACCACTGTGTATATGGGTAGGTGAAGAATCATCCCTCCAAATCAATAAAACTGCTCGTATGTCCATCAGTGTAGTAAAAGTTAAAACTTTTTCCTGAGTTGGCTTATGCTGTAAAACCAAACAGAACAATTAAAAGAAAGGTTCTGTTTTGATTTTTTTTAAAAATCAGTGTACTTTAGACAGCAAAGATGAAGATACATAACTGACGTTTTGTGCTTGAACCCTTCATCAGCCTTCTTGATGTGTTCTCTTGAGGCACACCAAAGCATAACAGTGAAGGGGCAGATCAGAACCCGATTTGTCTCTAATCACTCTTGAACAAAGCCTGCCACTTTCTCCCACACTGGCCTCCGGCAAGCAGAGAGATCTCTCTGTAAAGGGTATCATACTATTGTTGTCAATGAACTCCCCTACCCCACAATTTCCCTTTGTTCAACCAGAGGCATCTGACCCCCAAGATCCTTGCAAAGGCCCTTATTTCCCTTTAATTAACTGCAACCGTTTATTTCCTGTCACACTTTTCATCCAAGTTTGACATTTCTTTAGTCAATGAAGTTCATGCCTTGATTGTCGGTTTTATTTCATTCCTTACCTTTGGGGTGAGTTTGGCACACTCAAACAGAATTTGAAATTTGCCATACTTCACAGAATATCCTTTCATGTAAGAGTAAATCTATAGATAGGAGCAAATCTAAAAGAGCTTGATCTCCACTTTGGTCAATTACATTCCACATGCTCTACCTTTGTACCTGTCAGGTCATTCGTCTAAGTGATATCTTACCACATAACCCAATACTACCTGTCGGGTGGTCAATGAGTAAACGGGCTCCTCCACTAGGCCTGTCTGTTGTGGATGGTGGCTAGACACCCTCCCCGTTTGGCTTGCCTGGTGCAGAGGACACCCTGCAGAATGAAAAACTACCTGTCAAAGGGCGGATGCACCCTCTTGTAGGGTCAACCGCCATCTAGCAAACATGCCGTGAAGTGCGGAAAGGACATCCTGTTGAATATTAGCCCTCTGTTGAACATCATGATGCCCATGTTATGATTTCACCCTTCCACATATAACCCTGTGTGTCAGTAGCCATATTAGTTTAATAGAAGTAAAGGATGAGAAAGCATTATGTTTCCAAGTCTTAATTGTGTGAGTGCAGACACAACACATCCCTTTGCATCGAAGCTTGGTCTGGCCATTTATTGCAACAGAACTTACCCCAGCCATCTTCGACCTCACTGTGGCACTGGATCCGGAAGAGGATGTCGAGAGGGTGGGTCTGAACCTGTGCAACCCCTACGTATCCAAATCCATTAACACACACGCTGATTCTTTCTGAGGAGTGGGGTATCCTCACATCAAACCCCACAAACTGACTGAAAGGAACCATCATCATCCTGTGGGATGGAGAGCCAGATAAGACCTTTGTATGAACTTCATCAATTTGATATGTCCAGTCTTAAAGATTACAAATCCATAAATACATCATTATCTTTGTTACAAGATTCCTTTATTTCTCAATTTGGAGCTATTAATGTTTTCTGCTCTGGGGATTGTTAAGTGTGGTTGATGAGCCTATTCTGGTGAAGTGTTTACAATATGAAACATTTACTGAATTGTTCTGTCCCTGGATCCTGGCTAGCTGAGTTATCAGCGTTTACTGTTTTCTGTCTCACACTTATTAGTTAACTTTCATCTTAAGGTGTATATGCTACTATTCTTTGACTCTCTCCCCATGTTTCTTGCTCCACTTCATTTTAATGATATTTAATTTTAAATGTGGACATACAGCACAGTAACAGGCCCTTTAGGACCATGAACCCATGCTGCCCAATTACACCCAATTGACCTACACTCCAGGTACTTTTTTAAATGATGGGAGGAAACCCATGCAGACACTGGAAGAATGTACAAACTCCTTATGGACCACACGGGATTGGAATCCTGGTTGTTAGTGCTGTAAAAGCATTGCTCTAAACTGCTACACTAACCTGCTAGCCACAAAGTGAACTATGCCACCCTTTTATTTGTGTGAAGTGACAATGCCAATATCTATCTTGAGCAGTCCTTGAACCATCATTGTTTGCAGGATTAATTAAGATTTAATCTGTCCAAAGAATATGCTTTTGCATTTTTACACTTGTGTATAAATAAGTCATGCAGACTGTATAGTAGCAATGACAACCACATGTTCATGCCAAAGATATATGACCAATATTTCAGCCCATAGCCCTTTGTCAAGGCCTGAAATTGGTTATGCAGTATATCTCTGCCTCCTTTAGATGCTGCGGGACCTGCCGAGTTTCTCCAGAACCTTTATGTGTTTTCTAGGATTTCTATGTTGCCTCTGCTCTGTACTAACTGATCTCTCTCTGTTACTCTGCACTTTGTTCCTGTGTTTTACACGATGTGCTATATTTGGAATGGCCAGTTGGACTGCTTGCAACTTGGTACATGTGGCATGACTCTTGAACTACAAGTTCACTCTGTGCCATGTCTTTGAAAGGTTATTTTTCTCCCAGAGCAACAAAGGTTTTGATGTTCATACTCCCACAAATAAACTGTGGTAAAATCCCAAATCTCTGCTCCACGAGAGCTCTCCTGTTGACCCATTTTAGTACGTACACTAGATGCTTTCTCCCATCCAAATCTTAAAATAGAATCTGATGTTCCCCTGCAACACAGACTTGAAGGGCCTGGCTGCAAGATGCAAACCACTAGTTAGCCACAGAAACAGAATGGCCAGGTTAGAGTTTGTCAAGAAGTATTTAACTTGAAGGTTTCCGTGCTGTAGAGTTCTATGGTTCTGTCCTCAATAACAATTTGTTACCATGGATTTTTCTGTTACCCATTTTCAACTCTTAATGATTCACGATATTGACCATGCCTAATGTCTTGAGGGTAGAGAAAATTTTTAATATTGTTTTTACTGTATCTCATAGATGATAAACCCAATCAAATAATTAAAGAATCCAACTTTCGACGCAGCCAGCAGACCTTTGAAGAAGCTATTACATCAGGAGACATCTTCACCAGGAAAGAGCAAGCTGGTAGGATCTGGGTTGAGGAGCACAAAGAACAGCAGGACAATATAGGAGGTCCTGTTCCTCAGAAAAGACATCTTGATGATCTCTACTCGCATAATGAAGAGGAATTTCTTGAATGTCCGCTGCAGCAGGATCAAGCGCAAGCAGCGAGTATGTAAACAGTGAGCCAAGATGTCATCACTGGTTTTAATTTCTTCTGCAGCTTTTCTTTTGCATTGCTATCTCTTCCACAATGTTCAATTACAAATTTTAGTGTTGAATTAGATGATGTCCAAGTCTGCACGCTGAAATGAATAGGAACTTTTATTCACTAATATTGAGCTTTCCCAATCAGAATAGCAGTTCAGAATTTTATGGGCAGCAGACAATGGGACAAGGATTTTGTTTTTGTTCTGATTGAACTCCCAGCATTGCTGGCCATCAGTCCTGACTATTTTGACGTTCAGAATGATGACATTTATTTTCTCATAGTGGAGAAAGTCTTCTCCAGTTTTTTCACGGAATTTGTCTCTCTGAAGCTACATGTCCTCATTGTTTCATTAACCTTTATTTTTTCACGGAATTTGTCTCTCTGAAGCTACATGTCCTCATTGTTTCATTAACCTTTATTTTTTCACGGAATTTGTCTCTCTGAAGCTACATGTCCTCATTGTTTCATTAACCTTTATTCGAACACTGCCAGCTTTTCCAGAGCCTTGGACCACAACTCTCCGTGCTCTCTCAAGCATTTCCTTGATCTCTATATCTCTTTAGTTGCAGCTACAGTCGATTATGTTTGGGACAAAGACACATTTTTTTCAGTTACTTGCTCCTGTGCACATTCCAAATTTTATTCGAGGTTATTTGTAAACATTTTGGTTTAACCATCTAGATATTAGAGCTCTTTTTTATACGTCGTTTCCACATTTAAAGGCACCATAATATTTGGGACATTTGGCTTCACAGGTGTTTGTGATTACTCAGGTAGGTTTAATTGCTTCCTTGATGCTAGTGTAAGAGAGCTTCTGAGCTTTTGATCACCTTTGGATTCTGCAGTTGTTATTTTTCAGCATGAGGCCCAGAGTTGTGCAAATGAAAGTCAAAGAGCCATTATGAGGCTGAAAAGCAAGAATGAAACAGGAAAAGACATGAGCCATGCCTTAGGATGACCAAAGTCAGCAGTTTGGAACATCATTAAGAAGAAAAAGCATGCTGGTGAACTCCTTAATCACAAAGGAATTGGTAGGCCAAGAAAGACCTCCACTGCTGATAACAGAAGAATTCTCTTCATAATGAAGAAGAATCTCCAAATGCCTGTCTGACAGATCAGAAACACACTTCAGGAGGCAGGCATGGATGTATCAATGACGACTGTCTGCAGAAGGCTTCATGAACAGAAATGCAGAGGCTACGCTGCAAGATTCAAACCAATAGTTAGCCACCGAAACAGGATAGCCAGATTTCAGTTTGCCAAGAATTATTTAAAAGAACCAGAATTCTAGAAAAAGGTTTTGTGGACAGATGAGACCAAGATTAGCCTGTATCATAGTGATGACAAGAACAAAGTGTGGAGGTGTAAAGCCACTGCCCAAGATTCAAAGCATACCACTTAATTTGTGAAATGTGGTGGGGCGTTATGGCCTGGACACGAATGACTGCCGCAGGTACTGGCGCACTTATCTTCATTGATGATGTAACTGCTTATGGTAGTAGCAAAATAAATTCTAATGATCCCAAACACACTGCTAAAGCCACAAAGGAGTTTTTCATAGCTAAAAACTGGAAGATTCTTGAATGGTCAAGTCAGTCACCCGATCTAAATCCAATTGAGCATGTCTTCCATGCTGAAAAGAAAACTTAAGGGGACAAGCCCCTGAAACATGCAGGAACTGAAGATGGCTGCATTAGAGGCTGGCGGAGCATCACCAGAGAAGATACTCAGCACCTGGTGATGTCTATGAATCTCAGATTTCAAGCAGTCGTTGCATGAAAGGGATATGCAACGAAGTACTGAATATGACTACTTTAAAATACATAACATTTGTATGTCTCAAATATTATGGTACCCTGAAATGAGTGGACTATGTGTTTAAAAAGTGCTGTAATTTCTGCATGGTCAAACCAAAATATGTGTAAATAACCTTGAATAAAATCTGGAATGTGCACTTTAATCACATGTGAATTGTTTGGTTACAAATTTAAAACTGGAGAAAGGGCAAGTACAAGGGGTAAAATGTGTTTTTGTCCCAAACGTTATGGTTAATTAAATTTGTATTAACCCTCACGACGTTGTATATTCTTTCTCTTTCTTGGCAGTAAGGTTATTGGCATTGCTTATGGCCAATGAATATGCCAAGTTATATACTCTTACACTTGTGCACTTTTATTGATTTTCCTTTTGTTCTCTCTGTATTGGACAGTCAGTTTGTTTACAGTTATTTGTTTACATGTTTATGAGGTGTACAGTTTATTTTTTGAACTACCAATTAATTCTGCTGTGCCCAGCAGGGAAAAGGAATGTATTCTGGCAATAAATCTGAATCTGAAATCTAATTACTGCAGCTCCCAGGCACAAGAGGCCCAGGTTGAATGCTGTGAAGAAACTGGAATTTGAGCAACTGGTCAACTTACCTGCATCTCCTCCACCAGATGATGAAATTACTCCACCCACATCACCAGAAAACTACTCCCATATCCAACACCCAAGGTAGTTTTCAGTTTATGCATTCTTGCTTTATCGTATTTGTTGTCTCTCTTCATTCTGCCTCCTCAAGATGGTTACTGCAGCAATCCATATTTTGTCCTTGTTCAGATTGCACAGTGCATCAGAACATTTGGCCGCGTTCTCTGCATCAGACAGTCCGATAAATATTCCCTGTTTCAATTCATGATGATGTGCATATAAATAATGATGTTTCCTTTCTCAGTAACTGCTCCAGAAACTTGTTGACCCTTCTTCATCTGATTACTTTTTGGTATTGGAAAATATATATTTTTACTGACTGAATTGATACAGTTTTGTAGTAGATAGGATTATTGACATTGTTACAGGCCCAGAGGACCCCAAAACCCAGCAATAATAGAAATTCACTGATAAATGATTACTTACACAAAAGTTTTTAAAAAAATTATCTTTAAACATGAAAACAGGATCAAACTTTAACTTACTGCTATTAACAACCTAACTTAACCCCCTTCTAATTCCAAGCACACGTGTATGTAATATGTGTTAAAAGTTCAGAAAAGTTCTTCATTTCTCCGTCCAATCTCACTTCTCATTCCTCCAAGTTCTCTGGTTGCAGGCAATTCTTATACTGTGCACAGAATTTAACATTTATGAATCTTCACCAGGCTTTGGTGCTTGAAAGGTAAATGGTTACTGCTCAGGAAGGTTCTTGTCAGTTTTCAGTTTCCATGTTGCTCATTGGACACAAACTGATTCCTTCCAATCAGGCACTTTAGGGTCTTGCCAAAGAAAGTTGTCCCATCAGGGTTTTCCAGATGATAATCTCTTTCCTCCAGGTCACCACAGAGTTCCTTTTTGTTCCCCTTATTTCAAGTGAAACATTATACAGTCAGCCATCTATCTCCTCTTGCACGGACCACAAGAGCTTTGAATAGGCTAGAGTCAGAACATACAACCCGTCTTCCAAAATGTTTTGTTTTCCACAAGCTTGTCCTGTTCCAGTCCCAGCTGCTGCTGCTGAACTGTAGAACTGAATTCTCTCTCTCGTGCCCGCACTCTCTCGTGCCCGCACTCTCTCGTGCCCACACTCTCTCGTGCCCACACTCTCTCGTGCCCGCACTCTCTCGTGCCCGCACTCTCTCGTGCCCGCACTCTCTCGTGCCCGCACTCTCTCGTGCCCGCACTCTCTCGTGCCCGCACTCTCTCGTGCCCGCACTCTCTCGTGCCCGATTTGAGTAGGACAGTAGGATCCTATTTGCATGCTCTGGTGACTGAAATAATTACAAGTTGTCAGAATTGCACAATTCCTAGAAATGGAGGTTTCTGATATTTTAAGTTACTTTTTCTTTTATGGATTCCAAAAATTACTGCATCTTGGACAATTCATGTTTGGTGCTGATGGCAAATGTCTGCTGAAATTTGTAAGTGAATTCATTTTATGAATGGCTTTGAAATACTTTGACACAACGTACAGTGCAAATACAAATATTGCACTGTAACTTGTGGAGTTTGTGTTAAATTATTCATCTTTTTTTTTAAAGAACTCCAATGGCATCTATTCAGAGCACCCTTAGTGTGAGTGGTATGGCTCCCATGGAGGAACACCCTGTCAAGGTGCAGAAGCGAGTTCTGAAACGCCCTCCAGTTATGGAAGATTATGTGAAAGTGACATCGACTGATGGAACAAGGGTTTACATGGCCCTGCAAGAGGAGGACATGACACCGGGGAAGAAGGTAAAAGCTTCATGCAAGTCAAAACTCGTGCTTTTCATGTGAATCCTCTTGTCTAATAACATTTGGATTCAGCCTGACTCTGATTGATCTTCATGTAATCAAAATAGTTCCATTATTTCTTTAAACTGTACAAGTGTAAACTCGATTTGGACTTTCGTGTTCTTAAATTGTCCCAAGGTGATTATAATTCTTGCATTTTTCACACCCTATCTAGGAATTAGTTATCCATTTGGGTTTTGATTAAGGCTTGTCATAAGGCATATACAAGAAATCTACCAAGGTCTGCATATCACACTAGATGGCATACTTACCTTGAAAAAGGGCTCAGGCCTGAAACATTTGTTATATATCTTTTCCTCCAATGGACACCGTGAGACCTGCTGAGTTCCTCCAGCATTTGTGTTTTTACTTCAGTCAGACTTTTGTGTGACTCTAGATGGCATATTGCACTCTTTCCCTCCAGTTTCTCTTATTTAAAAAAAGTCACTATTATTGCTCTTTTCTGATGGTTTGATTGAAGTTACAATCCTTTGATTGTTATTTTGGAAACACTGATCAAAATGTCACCATGTTTTTCAATTGTTTTTTTCTTTATTTATTCTCTTTTTATTCCCATTCTTGTTACCTTACGCTTTGCAAGTTGTCCTTTCTGTTTTGCTCAGATTTTCCATAATTTTATAAATATTTTTGTTCTAACCAAAAATGAAATCCCACATCTCTTCCACAAGTCTTCTTTCCATGTTGTCAAATCACTGGTACTTGCAATTTTAGGCCATCAAAACCAGGAGGTGATGAGATGAGAGTTTCCTGTGGTGCACGAGCACAATATATGTGCTGGAGCCACACAGATTAGACACATCAACTGCAGTTATATAAATTACCACCATATTAATGATGGGTTTCAATGGAATCTCTTTTGTATAAAAAGGGACAAGGAACTGTTTAACATAATGTTCATACATATGAAGATGAGAGAATGCACTGGAGACAAATTAGGCATTGCATCTGATTTGGGTTCTCAGTTGAAGACTGTAAAACTTGAGAAAGGTCATCTGTCTGATTTCCAGTTTGAAAGTTAGTGAAACTCAAGGTGAATTCTCGTCATATCTTTTTCTGGCTGCACTTCCCCCAGATTCTTTGCAAATGCTTTCATTGTTGAAGTGCAGCTGAGGCAGTTGCATTATTCCTTTTCATAATTAATGTCCGCTCACAGAGGTTTCTGTCATTATTGGGCAAACTAGCAGTATAAGCTGGAGATGGTAGAGACAGAGGGAAAATCAAACTGAGTTATTCAAAATAGTGCATGGTTGCAGTCATAAGATTATTTCCTCTGGTGGCAGAAATTCCTGGCATAAGTTTTATCAATTGGTGCCCATTTGAAGGTTAAATACTTGCCAATGGAATGCCTCAGGATTTGCTGAAATTTTCACAATCGCTGAGTAATCTTTGAAATCTAGGTGCTATTTCTGTTGGATGATTAATCTTTCGAATGCAGAAATGTTTGAAGTTGAAGACAGTGCTTGAATGAATGGAAAAGTGACCAGATGATGGGACAAAAAGACATTTTAAACCTAGCTGCCAAGTTCTCACAAATAGTGAGGTGGTTACTTAAAGCAATTATTCATCTGTTTTCAAGAATGTGACTACTAGGGATAAATGCACTCTTTACTTTTTTGACTTGAAGGACGGCTGCACTTAAAATGCAACATTTTTATCTTAGTTGATCGACACACCTCTTTGGAATGGACAAAGGCAGCTACACCTGCTGGGGGTACCTTTCTCCTACTTGAAGGAACAAGTTGCTGAAGAGGTAATTCATTTATTTTTGGTGCAAATCTCAGTGACTGCCATTGCAAGGACAGAATGAAATAATTAACAGGCGGCACATGTCGTGATCCTTGTATGATCCAATGCAACTTGACGGCATGCAGCGAATCCTTTAGATTTCTACACTCACTAAACTAGGATCCTATTTGCATGGTCTGGTAACTGAAATAATTACAAGTTGCCAGAATTGCACAATCCTTGAAATAGAGGGTTCTGATATTTTAAGATACTTTTTCCTTTATGGATTCCAAAAATTACTGCATCTTGTACAATTCATGTTTGATCTGGAGATGGTAGAGACCGAGGGAAAGTCACTACCAAGTTCTGCATTAAAAATTGAGGCAACTAAAGCAATTATTTGATGACTGCTCTCCAAGCGCATTCCTTTTTGCAGCAATTTTTAGTTGGCAGAAATGACCTGAACTGAGAAGGTGATTGTACTAATATTGACACCTTAGATTTTGTGACACTTTTGCTTAAACTTGTTGGTGTTAATGTATGAAGCAATGAAGTTTCTGCCAGTTAATTAATGCCAGTTAATAATTGGAATGGGTGGCAGTCCATTTGAAGTTCTGACCTGTAGCCATACCCACCCCATTACGTATATTTGCATCTCTGTAACATGCTTTCGTCAGCTCCACACACTGCTGATTCAATGCTTTCCTGTTAGGTCTGCTTTGTTCAAGAATGAGTGAGTCAGACACCAGACTGAGTCGAAATCAAGGTTCTTTATTACCGGATTGTAACACTTACAACTAACAGTGTTAGTTGGAGAAGGCGCATTCTCCTGATATCAGCAAGTGATGTTTTTTTATACCTCAGGACACATACTTAGTAAATTATCATACCATTACACTGTCCAATGAATAAGCTGTTGCTACCCTTCACTGTTAGTCTGCTGCTCATCAGCTTGTTAGTGCCAAGTTTATCTTGAGTGTACAAGGTCACATCTGCATTCTGTTACTCCTTAGTACTGGGTGACTCCTTCTCCGGTCCCATCTCATGATGTTTTTACCTTACAATCTCCACTGTAAACCTTTCTTCCAGACCCTGTTGTTGTTGACTATTCTGCACCACCCATTAGCTACTTTACATATTAGATCAAATGACATTAATGCAGCAATTAAAGTTCTCAGCTTTGTACTTTTATCCATTTGAGACTCTGTTCCTCAGTTTCCATAATGATTTCACATCCTTCCCCCACCCAGCACCACCCCATCTTCTCCACTTCTCAATTCTGTGCTCTTTCATCTCTGGCTTTTGTTGCTGAGTGTAGGCCTCACTGATGTTGGCCATTTGTTAAATACTCATGAGCAGCATTACCTGCCACTGCAGATTGTTGCCTGGGCTGTATCTTCCAGGCATTATTCTGCACTAAAGATGGTTTCCACTGATAAAGCTATGTAAAGCTGGCAGTTAGCTTCAGTCCTAGAAAAGTGCCAATTAAGATATTTCAAAAAGCAAAGTGTATTCTATTTGAAATGATTACTAAATGTAGGAAATCCCTCAATCTCTTGATCTTTGGCAAAGTGAGTTCAAAGTCCTTGCTTGCACCTACCGTGCCTGCAGGTGTCACTGCGGCGGGCAGTTCAGTGAGGGCGCACTGCTCTGTATTTACAAGCTTTTTAATATCCCTCTTGCTGCTTCCATGCCACAGAGTGATGAAGGTGATCCCACTTTTTCCTCAATCATAACAAATTTGGTGTGCAGAAAATTAACCATATTTGTATATTTTGGAAGTGGAATGTTCCTTGTGCTAGTCATTGCCATGTACATACACAAACAATGTATGTACACAAAATTCACTTCTGCCTCCCATAAGGCAAACAAAGAACCACCATTACCTGGCACCCCTAACAATGAGGGACACTGTGTGCATGGATTTGCCTCCTGCAGCCTCACAGACTCCTGTTCAATTCATTGGCAACCTGAACTCTAGATTCAAGTGTGGATCTGTAGAACTCGTCGAAAGAACCAAAGACTTGTTGATCCAAACCAAGGCTTTTATTAGCAAAAGACAGGAGCTCTTCACAGTTGGCCGACCAGTCCGGAATGAGCCGACCTGGCTAGGTACACAACCCTTTAAGGCCCAGACAGTAGGCGTGGCTTAGCTCTCAGCCAATCGCTGTAAGCACAGTCTAGATACTGTAACTATATACATTGGTGATAGGTCTGTACTATCACAGGATCAAGAAGCTTTCAGTGCCTGAGGCCCATGGAACACTACAGCACAGAAATGACCTTTGGCCATTCTAGTCTGTGGCGAACCATTTTTTTTTGCCTAGTCCCAATGACCTACAGCCAGTCCATACCCCTCCATACCTTTCCCATCCATGTACCTGTCCTTAAATGTTAAAATTGAGCCCTCATTCACCACCTCAGTTGTCAGCTTGTTCCGCACTCCAACCACTCTGTGCAAAGAAGTTCCTCCTCATGATCCCTCTAAACTTTTTCCCCTTTCACTCTTAACCCATGTACTCTGGTTTGTACCTCATCTGGCCTCAATGGAAAAAGCCTATCTACATTGACGCTGTCCGTCCCTCACATAATTTTAAATACCTTTATCAAATCTCCTATCATTCTTCTACACTCCAGGGAATAAAGTCCGAACCTGTTTAATCTTTCCCTGAGCTCAGTTCCTGAAGACAGGATAATCTAATAAAACCTTCTCTGCCCTCTTTCTATCTTACTGACATCTTTCCTGTAGTTAGGTGACCGAAACTGCATACCTTGCCCCAAATTTGGCCTCACCCATATCTTGTACAACTTCAACATAAAATCCCAACCCTTAATACTTTGATTTTTGAAGGCCAATATGCCAAAAGCTCTCTTTACAACACTTTAGGAGGCCTTATTTCCTTCAGTACCCTCTTGAATGCCAGTTCTGATACCTGGTTCCCATGAACCAGTCTCTAGCAACCTGCAGCCTGGTGTGAATAATTCAACTGCAAGTCTCCAGCAGCCCACAGCCTGCTTGAGTCCTTCAACTGAAAGTTATCAATGACCTACATCACCCAGTACATGCTCAGTTCTCACTGTTACAGTCAGGAAAGAGATTTAGGTACCACAAGACTTGTACCACCAGCTACTACTCTCCACCATCAGAGTCCTCAACAATAAATTTTGGGACATTTAAGGACTCTTTTTCATTTTGTTTTTTTTCTCTCTGTATTGCAGTCAGTTTATTTACATTTCTTTATTTGTATACATGTGTACATTGCGTAGTTTATTTTGCTGCTTCGCCCACAAGAAAAAGCATCAGGGTTGCATGTGATGTTATATGTGTACTCTTGACAATAAATCTCAAAGTAACCGGCAGCCCACAGCCTGTGTGAGTTCGACCGCAAGTCACTAACAGCCTGCGGCCTGTGTGGGTCCTTCCACTGCTGAGTCCATTGCTGGTCTACTTCTGTTGTCACCTTGTAGGGTCGTCTCACAGGCTTCTCTTTCTCAAATATGGTGGGGGAGGGGGCTGGAGGGTGGGTGGCTGGCACGGTGTTCCCCCATTTCTAGTGCCCTGCGCCGATACTGCTTCCCCAGTCTGCAATACCCTCATGGTCTCTTGCCGAGCATCCAGACTGTAGTCAAAGTTTAAATAGCTTTTTCCACACTTGAATTCTTGTACTTTTCTTATTATGAATAAGCAAATGGTTCATGTCTTGTTCTCTGTTCTTTCCCCCTGCCCAGTCCTATCCTAAGATGGCAAGTAATTTTAACCATTTTTACCCCATCATGAAACCCTCCCATCCACCCCCAAATTCACACTTGAATTTACCATGTGTTCTTGCCCATCACTCCGTAATTGTTCTTCCCCAAACTCATTTCCTTTTTCTTTACCTCTTTTATTTTCTCTCTTTCTACTTCATTTTTTTATTTTCTTCTGCTTCCCTGACCTATACCTCCCCCCCCCCCACCCCCTCGCCTTCTCCATCGATAACTGATTTTGATGTAATATATTAAAAGACAATTCAAAGCTTTCTTTCAACTTCTACTTGCTCAAAGGGGTTAAGAATTTGCTGTTTTAATTCGATTTGCTCACATGTTGTTTCTATTTGAATTTTGGGGTTGAACGTGAGAACAGATCCTGAACCGTAGTTGTCAGTCCACACATGATGCTTTATCTTTAAATATTCCCCTGTTGATCTTTGTGTATTTCTAGCATCGTCAAAGGGTGATAGAGGAATCTCAGAGATTGAGTGAGATGCTAAATAGGTAAGTCTAGGCATCTTGACCAAAAATATCTTAAATGTTTGATTTTGTTGGCAGTTTCTGGTGCTCTGATATTTTTTTTAACTCCACACTATTGAACTGGACATTTTTTAATTAAAAAGAGAACTGTGTTTACCTGGGAGCAAATCAGAAACTATTGAAAATTAACACTTAATGGAATGGACAGGATTTGGTGAGAATCTTGTTGACTTGGACAATATTTTGTACTGTTAAGTTCTGAATCTGTACTCTATTGAAGCAATCCCATCCTTCAGGAGAGAAAAATGCAAGGGAATGCAACAAAGCTTTATTCTTTTAACAATGACTGACTTGTGGTTGGCCTGTGAACTTTGGGGTGATTTATGGAATTGGCTATTTCAGTCAATTCTGCCTTCTATGAGGCAAAATGGTCCACTGAACATGTGTCAAATCTTTTAATTATTGCAGAATTTGGACCTGGCTCATTTCATGTGCTAATTTTATTTGGCGAGGCAGATTTTAATGGTTTATCTGTTTTTTTTTCCCCTCCCTTGTTCCAAGTTCATTTTGAACTAAGTTTAAGATGTACCCTCCTGAAGCTATTTATAATTTGCATATGAACACTGGAAAAGAAATAGCAACATATCAGGGAAAAAAGCAATTGGGCAATTGTGTTAATGATAATGCAAAAGCTAGAATCCAGAGCTGCAGTGGAAATGGGTGTTAAACAATGAAGATCTTTGGATTCACTCATCTTTGAAAGAAACTCTGGAGAGAAAGATGATCAGCAGTTTGATTGGCCAATAAAGCTCAGGCCTGAATTTTGGAATGTCCATAAAACAGACTAAAAGTAAATTTAATTTGGAACAAAGCCCTGACTAAGATTGCACACTAAATTGTTGCTTTTATTTTTCTGTTCTCCTGATATTTTATTCTTAAAGCCAGATTGACCGGGAATTTGGTGTGGTTGATGAAGAGGTTGAAATGGCTACAGATGAAGGGGAAGTATGTGATGAATTCCATTCCAGCGCTCTATGGGTAGATAAATTCTGTCCTCGACAATACACAGAGCTACTCAGTGATGATGTAAGTTATGTTTTTGCATGGTCTTAGCCCACCTGCTTGCTCTACTGTAAAGTGATAGTAATTGATCGTATTGAACTCTTAGTTGAGCACTCAATGTATACTGTAAGAGAATGTAAAAATATTGGGGAAAGAGTAGCAATGGATTTGAAATCTGGATTTTGCTAACTAATTGGAGTTGGGATTTGATTCGTGTGACCACATAGATGCAAAGTTCATAAAATGACGCAATGGTTACAGTATAAAAGGAGGCCACTCTCACTCTCTTTCCTTCTCCCGACAGCTAGGCAAATTCTTTATTTTCAGATAGTTTTCCACCTCTCCTCTGAAAATTACAATTGAATCTGTGACCACTGGTAGTAATATGTGCAGAAACTATCGACTGCACCACTGTAAATTTTGAGTCTTTTGGTAAGGTTGACCCATTCAGAGGGCTTTCAGCTGCTGAGCGACATGAAAGAATGGACTAAATATTGGCCTGTGGAAGTGAATGGGCGAGCTGGTGATTGGCAGTCACCAATTTTTACTCACAGTCGCCACGGAATTGGTTCTGGAAGCAGTCTGCAACCTTGATTGGAGTAGGTTGATTTTTGCCTTGCACTTGGGAAAGAAGTTGATAATATTCATGTGTATGTGTTTAAGAAGAGTTGTCTAGAGGTGGATTAAAACAGCATTGGAAAGCTATTGACATTTTCAAAGACTATAGAACAGGGCATCTAAATGCAACGTGAAACCAGTGAAGTTGGTTGCTGTTGTTATGTTGGAAACAACAATGATTTTACACAGAACAGGTCCCACAAATGTCCATGTCACAGTAACGTGATTTGTGTTGGTGATGCTGCTTGAGGCCCGAACATTGGGTAAAATTGCATTGAGAATTGGTGTGAACATGATTGACTGAATAGCTGCCTAAAAATTTGTATCATTCTCTGATTGCTAGGATGGGCTATCAGTTTAAATGAATGAATGCATCTATGTTTAATGTTCGAGCTGTTGACACTCTGTGCCTTGATTTCTGCAGGGTGTGTCATTCAAGATAATAATTTCTAGCTTTGGTTCAGCTGAGTCAAGAGTACTATTCACAGATCCTTGGCTGACTATATCTTCGGTGGAATTTAGTTAAAGGCTATTTTTGCAGCAATCTGCAGCTTGCTTCTTTTCCTTGTATAAATCTGTGGATCCAGTTTTATTAATTTGAGCTTTTCTCTGGGTTATAAGTGCCCTTTTGTCTTTGCAGTATACCAATCGCTGTCTTCTGAAGTGGTTGAAATTGTGGGATACCGTAGTCTTTGGCCGGGAAAGGACTGTGAAGAAAAGCACGCAGGTGATAGAGAAGCATTCGTCTTTGAAACCACCAAAGCAGCAACAACAGCACCAGAACAAATGGAAAAGCAAGATACAGATTACGGAAGAGATTTTGGATGCTGAACTGGACGCACATAACAGGCCAAAGTGCAAGGTAACCGGACACCGAGTACCAAGTGATTTTTTCAAATGTGCGGGGCTGACTTGAGCATTTCTTGAAGTTCCTGTGAAATATACATGAATATTTAAAGTGATTTAGTTGGATTGGTCCATTATCAGAGTCACCTACATGTCCATGGATTTTCCTCCAGCCCTCCCGTAGCCTCTGCAGCCGCACAGACTCCTGTTTGATCCAGCTGGCAAACCTGTGCATCCAGATCCGAACCTCTGATACAAACAAGAAGCTTTCAGCACCTGAGACCTCTTTGGGAGCCCTCTGCACCCTCTCAAATCCCGCTCCCAATACCTGGTTCCCATGAGCCAGGCTCCAGCATCCTGCAGCTTGTACTGGTCCTTTTGTCACTGAGCCCCTTGCTGGTCCATGCCCCGGTCACCTACCCTGGAGGGTAATCTCCCAGACTTTTCCTTCTCAGCTAGAGAGCGGGTGTTCTCCAGCTCTGGTGCCCATCAGTCTGATGATCCTCTGGAGTAGGCAACCCCTCATGTTTTACTGCTGAGCATGGGGACCGCTGTCTTGGGCTCGGACCTCTGTGGTTTTCAAGATGTTTTTGAAAATAAAAGGCCCTTTAACAGACTGTTTAAAGCCCATAGGGAGTGTGGGCAGTAGGACCCTGTGGAGGAGTGCTATGCCTCTGCTCCCCATTCTCCCAGGTCCACACCAGCAGCAGTTTCACCATTTTGATTATGCAGTCATCTGTACTGAAATTTTTAGAAGTTTCAATAAATTGCTGATCTACCTTTGAGAGTGTATCACTAGAAAAATGAGTCTGCTGCTTTCCAAGAATCCAATGTCTGTCACTGCTCAGTGAGACCATAATCATTTGAGTCAGGAGATCGTGGGTAGAATTCCCACTCCAGACACATTCTCACAGGTTCACCAGGGACACCCAAGAGAGTGCAGATGCTGGAATCTGGAGCAAAAAACAATCTGCCAGAGGAACTCAGTGGGTTGAGCAGCGTCAGTGAGAGAAAAAGAATTGTTAATTTTTAAGGCCATCAAGGCAGGTGTCTACTTTGCAGATGTGGTGTTAAAATGGGACATCTATTGTTTCAATTGATGTCAAGATCCAGTGGAGTGATTTAAAGAAGGATTAATTTTCCCAGTGTCTTCACCAATACTTATTGTTCATGTACTTCACTACAAGTCCCTTGTGTGCCAAAAAAAAGTAAGCTTATGTGTCCTGCCTTTACCTGTCTTTAGGTGGCGCTGTTAAGTGGGCCTCCTGGTCTTGGGAAGACAACATTGGCTCATGTCATTGCAAGCCATGCTGGATACAATGCTGTGGAGATGAATGCAAGGTGAGAGTGAAGAATGGTCTTGCAAAAAGAACTCTCATGGTTACACTATTTGTTGTAGAACTTGTGAAGGGCTGGTGATTGCCCCGATTATTCATTATTCCAATCTAATCGTCTCAATCATGGTTAGTGTAACGCTGTTACAGCACCAGCAATCGGGATGGGGGTTCAAATCCAAACACTTGTATGTTCTCCCTGTGTCCGTGTGGATTTCCTCCGGGTGTTCCAGTTTCCTCCCACTGTTAAGAAAAAAAATTTACTGGGGTGAAGGACAATTGGGTGTAATTGGGAAGCACAGGCTCATGAGCCCAGAGAAAGTTATCGTGCTTTATGTTGTGACAGATTATAAATATGATTTTGGGAGATAAATTGGGGCAGGTTTTTTAGTGTAGGTCACATACAAACACTTCAAAACAGACCTCATTCAAAATACTGGAGCTCTGCTCAAGCCAGACAGTCTGGCTGCAAGAACCTTTCCAAGAACTTTGAAGAGTGCCCAAGGAACTTCACTAATGGATTGTTATTTTGAAAAACAACAGATGAAAAAATTTGGAAGAGCAGGTTTGGAGCCGCAGTTTGTCCGGGAATGCTGTTTGCTGTTCTAAGAGGGTCAAGTAGTTTTTTTGCAAGCAGAGAGGGAGTCAAACAGGCTTTTCTGAGAGAGAGATCAGCTTTGCAGTTTTAAAGTCAGCAGCAACAGCTGGGTCTGGAACAGGACAAGCTGGCAAGCTGGTGGAAAAACCCATTTGGAAGACGGGTTGTGAGTGCTTAGTTCAGCCTGGTCAAAGCCCTAGTGGTTCATGCAAGAGGAGAGGACTGGCTGCCTAATGCTTCACTTGAAATAAGGGAAACAAAAAGGAACTCTGTGGTGACCTGAAAGAAAGAGGTCATCATCTGGAAAACCCTGATGGACAAGCTTCTTCGGCAAGATACTGAAGTGGCTGGTTACAAGGAATCAGTTGTGGGTGTCCAGTGAACAACAAATCTCTCTCTGAAAACTGACAAGAACCTTCCTGAGCAGTAACCATTTACCTTTCAAGCACCAAAGCCTGGTGAACTTCATAAATGTTAAATGCTGTGCACAGTATAAGAATTGCCTGCAACCAGTGAACTTGGATGAATGAGAAGTGAGATTGGACTGTGAATCAAAGAACTTTTCTAAATTTATGCACACATTACATACAAGTGTGCTTAGAATTAGAAGGGGGTTAAGTTAGGTTAGTTAAGTTAATAGTGATAAGTGAAAATGTGATTCTGTTTTCATGTTTAAATTAAAAGCAACTTCTGTTTAAGTAACCCTTTGTCTTGGTGAATATCTAATGATGTGTCCTCTCGGCTCGTAACAATGTCTAAATTTAAATTTAAAAAAAATGAATGTGTAGTTCATTCTCTTTCCATATATTGCAAGCACATTCCATATCAAGGCTTGTCTTTGAGTGATAGCAAAAAAAATCAATTAATTTACTGTCTAGTATCTACAGGAGGTACAGTTCTGCCGGCTGAGTGATTATGAGTTCAAAGCTGAGTCAGGACTACCCATTATCTGGGTTACTATGCTAATGCAGCAGTGAAGACCTTTGCAATTCCAAAGGCATTGTCTTATTTCAGATCGTTCTTCTCCGGTGGATCTGGAGGATTATATGGGGTTATGGGAGGGTGAGCAAGAAGTGAAGGACTACAGTCCCTGTGGTCTTCTCTTAGAAGAGAGGAGGCAGCCAAGTTGGGCAGATATCCTGTCAGCTGCTATTTATGTATTGTTATCGAGTATTCCTGTTTAACTCCTATACAGTGATGACCGTAGTTCAGAGATATTCAAAACCAAGATCGAAAGTGCCACCCAAATGAAATCTGTACTCGGAGCCAACGAGAGGCCAAACTGCCTGATCATTGATGAAATTGATGGTGCTCCCACGGTAAGTCCATGTTATAAAGTGGTTAAATCAGGTTGGAGCCGATTTGGAGCATTTGAATACCATAGAGACGATATAAATGCAAACCTGGAATTGCAACCCAGGAAAGTCCCAGGAAAGATCAATAGAATATTTATTTTTAAACATTTTGCCTTGTTAAGTGTGAACTAGGTTTTTACCAGAATACTTTCAACATCTGTATCTAATGTTGCCTCCCAGTTTGACAATCTGTGCCTGCAAGGACTATTATCCAAAATAGTCAGGCTTTGCTGTTTCTCATTTCTGTTTGTGTACTTCATGAAAAGAATTTAATTGTCTATAAACAGCGCAGTGTTTTAATAGAGCTATATTAAAAGGGAATAAAATGATTCTTGGGCCACTATGTTTTTTATTGTTCTATTCCAGGGTTTTAAGAAAACTTCAAATGCTTGAAATCTGAAGAATCTGGAATCTGAAAAGATGCAAGCTAATCTTTTGGTTTAAAATGAGGAATTAGTGAGGATTTTGGATGAATCAGCACTAAATAAAAAAGATAAAAAGAGCAGGTGGCGAGTTAAAGGTGTTGAAAGGCTCTCAAACTGCTGCCAATGTTAGACGATGCTGGAAGTAGCAGACTGCCATTTTAAATAAAGACTGTCAAATATGCATACTCCGTGAACTGGAACTCTTTCAGATACTGCTGTCTTTGGGCTTACTTGTACCAAGTGCTGTACAGCTTAACTGGTGAAAGCTGCAGATGAAGGCACAGAAAGCCTATTTACATGGATGTGCAAATGACTTGAGAGCACCAGCAATAATTTTCCAGAAAATGTGTCTAAAGGCAAACCATTGGGTTTTATAATTGACATAGACTCCAAAGTCAATGCAAATCAGAAAGCTCTATACAAGCAACATGCAAAAGTTTTCTTCCACCTATGTTTGCATTTAATGTCATTATCATAAAACCACTGAAGCAGGCTTCAACAGCTGCCCACTCAAGTCTGCCCCACCCTTCATGATGTTCTAGTTCTCAAATCCCTAAATTTCAGATCTAGTTTTTTTTTTAAACTGTATCCTCTTTAAATATCCCCTAGAACCCTCCAGAGCATTGAATCCCAGACTTTACATCTTCTGTGAGGTTCCCACACACCTCAGTTTTAAATGACTGTCTCAATCTTTCGAGCACCCTAATCCTTTAACTCTGTCTCCACATTTGTAATTCTCCCACCAGCAAAACATCTGTTACGCCCCTGCAGGGGTAGGTACACTTCAATCAAAACACCCTTCGTTCCTCTAAACTTCAGCGAATATAGATCATCACTTAGTCCCTTCTTCATCTTCATCATGGGGGTCACCACGGGCAAGAAGCTCAGGCGGACCAGCCATGCAATGGCTATGAGTGCAGGTCAGAAGCTGGATAATTTGTGGTGAGGGACTCCACTCCTGACATCATCAAGGTCTGTTGCAGTTGCTCATAAAGGCTACGTCAAAGGCACCTGCCATAACTTGCATAAGCAAGATGGACAGCTGCAGCAGAGCACAACGCTGCCTCTATGTTCTCCTCGAGTCACGACTTGGAAACATGACGTGATTCCCTTTTCATCACTGGACTCTCTTACAATGCCATTGTGGAAGTATCTCATCAGAATGTCTGCAGCAGATCAAAAAAATCTGACTTGCCGTCTCCTTCCAAGAACAGTTCGACTTTGGCAATGAACTTGGCCTTATCTGTGATCACCTTGCTTAGTGTCAGAGCTGAACTAACTGCGACCTCCAACTGTTCCAGATCTCCTGGCTGGGTGCTTTGGAGCTGGATTTGAGTTGATTCCTTTTTTTTTTGACAGGCTGCAATAAATACACTCTTAAACCTTATCAATCGTAAAGATGGGAAGGAAGTCGAGGCGTTAGCAGGTGCTGGAATGAAGAAGAAAAAAGAGGGAGGAATTTTACGAAGGCCAATCATCTGTATCTGCAATGACCAGTTAGTATTGTTTTCTGGCATTACAGTATGGAAAATTTGTTCAAGCTTTTAGACATTTCATTTGTTTGGTAACCTTTTCTGCAAAATTTGGCCTTGCATTTTGGAAATGGGATTAGTGGGCAAGACGATACAACTCACAGTATGAGGTGCATGTGGTTGTAGTGTATAGATGTGTGGGTGTGATTGTCGTGTGAGGTGGTACAGTTGCCAAGGATGTTTGTAATCATTGCGTGAGTGTGAATAATGTGGATTTGATCAGAGGGCAAGCCACTGCAGCATTTTTCTACATGTGTTCACCAACTTGTAGTTAATGGTGGAGCAAATTCCCTTCCCTCTCCCTTCAGAGAGCTATCCCCTCCCCTAATCACTTCAGTTTTTCTCTCTTATACCTCTCCCCCATATCCATCAATGGCATCTTGCCCCTTGTCCTGTTCTTCTCCTCTTGCACTTGTCCTCATTCCTTGACAAAGGGTTCAGACCCGAAACATTGGTTACCCTTTTCATCCCATAGTTGCTGCGTGACCTGCTGAGTTTCTCCACTACTTGTATATTGCCTTAATATCCCAGCATCTGCAGATTTTCCTGTTTAAATCTCAGGAGTCAAAGTTTTGCACAAGTCTCACGTGTATGACTTCAACAAAATCTTGATTAATGTTCCAGCTAGTACTAAGTGAATGCTATCCCATTGCTGATGTTGTTTTGCTTTCGAGACATTGAGAGGAGTTCCAATCTACCACTTGAAAGATACAAAAGATTGTGCAGCATTGATTGATCATGTCTGGTGAAACTCTACAGTGGTTTGTTCTATCGTGATTCCTCTGGTCGCGGCAATAAAGCACGTTGCTATCTTCTTGTGTGAGCTTGCTTTGTGCCAATTATCTGCTGCGCAACCTTTGTGCCTATTCCACTGCCTATGAAGTGCTCTGGACAATTTTGTTACAAAAATCAAGGCTGCAAGTTTTTTTTTCCTTTTTTGTAGATTCAGATCGCAGTTTTTGCACTTTTTTAATAAGATGGGGCTTTGCACCCGCACTGGTCAGAATGATGAATTATCTCACTTGCTTTGTGGACAGGTATGTGCCATCTCTGAGACAGCTGCGGCAGCAGGCCTTCTCCTTGGTCTTCCCTCCCACTCTCCCGTCCAGGCTCGTTCAAAGGCTGCATGAGGTTGGTACAAAGTTGGGAAAACCATCTCACTGGAAACGTCAGGTTCACTCTTACCTGGCATTTAAGGATGGATAAAAGAAATGGGTTCGTGTTAAGTTGTAGCATTGCTCTTTTTGTTTGTTTCTCTCTGAGAATTGATATAATTTGGTTGGATGGATTAAAATTGAATTGATTAATTTTTTTTGTCTCCCCATGATTGGTGGGGCATGGGTCAGAAACCTTAACTGATCTCACCAAACATTGACCTGGTATTTGTGGGGTGTTAGGCAAAGATGGCTCCAGGGGATATCTTGCCAAATTTAACAACATGTCTTTTCTTATTAAAAAAAAATGTTATTTTTTTCCAAAATCAGAGAAGCAATAAGGCTGCAGCTGCTGAGCAGACTTCGAGAATGGGGCGATGGGATAGAATCAGAACAGGCAATTGATGTAGATTGTGGTTTGAGAAGGTTGAAGTGACTGTGGGGAGAGTGAGGTGGCTGTGCCATTCAAGAGGTGGTATGTTCTCTGGCCCAGGAGTGCTGGAGAAAACTGTAAACTTGCATCTGCTTCCATTCAGCTGCTGGATGTCCTGAGCTCAGGGATATCCTGGCTGCTATCCATTAAGATCGAAACTGCTGCTAGACAATTTCAGGTTTGAGCCTGTGTGCTGCTATGAAACAGATAATGGGGAGTGGGCAGTCTGCATTTTATCATTTGTGATTTTAAGTAAAAAGATTGATTTTTTTAAAAAATGCAAATGAAAAGTACAAGAAGTTTTGAACTGGGACCCTTCACCTCACTTGAACCCATTCTCCGTCGTTTGTATATCTGCTTCTTTCGGAATTATTCTGCATAGATGCAGTTTTGCAAGAAGATGGATTCCCAGAAGTAATCCAATTCTAATTTGATTTCACCAAGAGATACCTTCTCTACAGCAATAATGATTTGTTCCTCCCTGCTTTTCCTGTTCCCACCAAGGAGCCTCTAGTCATAGTATTCCATTCACCAACCGTATAGCATTGGGTCCTATGAGGTGTAATGTTTTTTACCATTTGAAAGATTAAGCAAATGTATTTTGATGTTCAGAGTTTGTCTTTTATTTTGAGATAAATTACATTTATTTTACACTCTGCCCTTTGATAGATTGCCACTAAAAAAGGAATAAAGGTAGACCTGGGAATTCTTATGAGTCTGTGTGACAAAGCTGAAAATGATATCCGTTCATGTGTGAACACATTACAGGTATGACGCTAAACAAGCATTGTAATTGGATAGCAGAATTTATTTTGTCAGAGTGTAGTCATTCACAGAATTCATGACCTGTCTGATTATGTAATTGTGGTTGTGTTTTCTGGTTAAATGTTGACATTAATAGATTGCCATCCAAGGCATTAATGGAACATTATCATTTTGCCCAATCAGTTACACTATGTTAACTGATGTTAGTTAAAAATCTCAGTTTGCTGACTTGCATTTTCCCATGTCTATGTTAAAATGTTTTGTTTTAATTGTAGTAAACATGAAAAATATCCTGTGTCCCAGAATTATAAGAATGAAAATTAAGATGCAGTTATTACTGTTCTTTGGTGTGTCCATTTTGTCATTGTGCAAATGCATGAGCATGTGTGTAAAAGCTCAGGAATCACACAGCATCTGTGCAAAGAGAAACAATGGAGTGAAATACCAAAGTCTGCAGATGGTGTCATTGTAGTAAAAATATACCAAAATGCTGGAGGAACTCAGCCGGTCTTTCAGCGTCCATAAAAAGCAAATCTATATTGCTGACATTTTGGGCCTGAGCCTTTCTTCAAGGAATAATCAGAAATCACTGGTTCAAGTCTGCGATCCTTTGTTAGAAAAGACCAGGCTAATGTTCAGTCGGATAGAAGGGAGGGGAGGATGTGTAGAACAAAAGGAGAGTCTGTGATGGGGTGGTTGGAAATGGCTGATGACAGCAGGTACCTGTGCTTGTTAATAATGTTGTGCACCTATCCAGCAGGCCAGACTTCTAAAGTAGAACAAGAAAACCTGACCCAGTGATTATTTTTAAAAATGTGACTGAAAATAGAAAATGTTGATAATACTAAGCAAGTCAGGCAGCATCAATGGAAAGAGAAATCGTTAATGCATCAAATGAGGGATCCTTCATCAGACCTGAGAATGAAAGAAACCAGCGAGCAGTGAAGATAGGGGAGGGCAGTGGGTGGAACAAACCAGCCAGTCCAGCGAGCAGTGAAGATGGGGGAGGGCAGTGGGTGGAACAAACCAGCCAGTCCAGCTAGCAATGACGATAGGGGAGGGCAGTGGGTGGAACAAAGTGAAGCTCTCTGATGGAGTGCAGTTATGTGGAGGGTGGGATCTAATCAAGTTTCTATAGCTGAGTAATTTGTTGCTTGTGTGCTTCTAGCATGCTGGTTCATGTCCAGTTTTCCCAAATGAGAGAGGCCAGTAAAAAAACAAGCTTTATTCCATGCATTGCTATGTGCAAGCTTAGGACCTCATTCTGCAACAATACTAGGTCATTCAGGATCAAAGCTATCTTGGTCCTCAGTTCCATTTCATTCTGCACCATATTGTGCTACAAACATTTTTTTTCTCTGTCAAAGATGATAAAATTTGACATCTCTTAAATTCTAATGCCCCTCCTGATCCTATCCCTTACATCTCCCCCTAATTCCATCTTTCCTCTGAATTCCAACCCCTGTAGTGTTTGTCACCATCTTCTCTGATCTTCTCCTCTCTGATCCAAAACAGTGCATGGTGCCATCCCCAGGATATCCCCATCGTTATAAATGCTGAGACCAACTGAGTGTGGAACTCCTGCCTCCATATCCATGGCTGTTTCTATAGGCAGGAGTCCTTGTCTCTGCTGCGGTCCCTTTCTCCCATCTACAGAATTTTTCTGGGATCCCTCTCCCTGGCCACATATCATCTACCATCTGTACACTGCTAACTGCTGATTGGACATTGACTGCCTTGCACTCCTCTCACCCTTACCTACTGTACTCCTTTGACTAAGAACCAACCTGGATGTTATTATCAAATCTGCTGATAAGAATAGTTTAGTTGCAACTTATCTTTCAGAGCCAAAATGCAAGCTTATAGATAAGTCCCCATATAATGAACCCCCACCCCCACCAAACCATTGAATATCAGGCCATTGTCTCCCACACAGAGACAGTTCCTCATGAGATCTTCCCACCACAGTGTCACATTTGTGGCCCGAAATTCATTATCATGACACACAGATCTTCCCAACCTTGTAATGCCCTGGTTCTGCACTACCCACATCTGCCTGGGATTCTCCAGCCTACCGTTGCCCCACTGTTCTTCTTGTTACCATGATTCCATTATGGTCTCTTCCCTTTCCATGTATCGGTGACAGTTTTTCTCGCATTCTGGGCTGTCTGCGGGCCCTCTGCTTCCTTGAATAGAGATCCAACCAGTTCCCTTCCACCAATGCACTGGTTTGCCTTCCTGAACTTGTCATGATATAATCCAATTTCTCCTCCCACTCCAGTAGCTCAGTGGCGAGAGCATTGGTTGCAAGTTTGATCCTCGCTGGGGCCTCATTTCTGTGAGGAGAGCTTGTTCAAAGTGTCTTACTTACAGTAGACAAAGTTAAAGAATTTTATGTATGTTACATTCTAAATGTCGTATTACATGACAATAATAGAATCTTTACCTTTACTTCCCCAGATCCCAGATGAGCCTTTGCTCAGACCCATTTCAACTCTTCCCCCCCCCAACCCCCCACCCCAAGTCCCTTAATGACTGCAGTATTGTACATGTACACTTTCACTCAGGATAAGAAGTGGAAGCTTGGCAAGTTGAATTGATTAGTTCACTGCTAGGTCTGAAGAAAAGGACTCTGATCTGCACTTATGGGGCAGTGTTGTGGTATTATTGAAATGCACTTTGGTTCCTTCTTGGGCACTTGAAGGTTTTCAAATAGAGTGGTAGAGAAAACAATCATCTTTCTTCTAGTTGCATTGGACAAGCTCATATGTATGTGCCAATCTCTACACAAGCTGATATGCCTTGGCGGGATGGTTTATTCTTGATGTTCTGAGAATTCTTTTCATTTAAGAGGAATGCAGATGAAGAAGGTACTTTGGTCGATATGCAGTATTTTAATTTTTCCAGAAAGCTGGTCCACTGGATCCTTCTGATCAATTCCATTGAATGTTCTGAACAGTCCAATTATGTGGCCTGATCTTCTTTTGTGGTGCCTATTTGGTTGATTAATGGACCCACTTCTCTGCGGTCCCTTTTCTAATTTCGGATTTGACATTTTCCTGGTTAATAAGTGGTGCAATTTGCAAAAGCTAGGGTGGTTTCATTCATTATTTGATTCTCGAATAACAGCTGTGCCTACCACTGCAGTATTGGAAGCCCTGCAACAAGCAGAGGAAGTATTCTTCATTGATTTGTGCATCAGATTAATATTTTAAAAAGCAAATGATAAGTGCTGAGCATAAATCCTGTCTTTGAGGATCGAAACGTTGGGGCTAGGCACTTTGGGCAAGCTTTGTCTATGATTCTGTAAATGAGCAATGAAATCAATGTTGTGGAAAGCAGATAGTTTTACTGAATTTCAGTTGCTGCTTGGAGTCTGGGACTCCAGTTGTGAATCCCCAGTTCCCAATTCTTTAATTGCAACCATTTTCTTCAGAATGTGCTCCTGTCAATTGTCAGATTGTTGATGTGGGTATAAACAACTTGCTTTTTATAAAGGAATGGAAAAAGAAATGCTGAAAATTTAATGAACAAGAGTCCTAATGAAGGATCATAAACCTTAAACTCTGTTTTTCTCCCTCCATAGGCCCTATCTGATCACCAGCATTAAAATTTTATAAGCAAATCTTTACAAACAAGTTATACGATGATAGTTGTACAGTGTAGAAGTGGGCCCTTGACCCACTCTGTCCATATTATCAGCTTTGTCCATATACACTAGTCCCATTTGCCCACACTGGGGTCTTGTTCTTTTAGGACTTGCCTATTTAAGTGTGTGTCATAAATGTAGGATTTGTATCTGATTCCTTCCTCTGGCAGATGTTCCAGATATCAGTAAATTAGTTTTTTTTTAATTAAAAATGCCCTCCAAATCCTTTTTTTTTAAAATAAAACTAATTCCTCTTGATTTTAATACTACTACATTGGGAAGTTCTTCAACATCATTGAACACAAAAGATCTGTTAGATTTTTTATATTGCCTCTTGAAGTGGAGAGAATTCTTAAGTTTGGGGACTGAAAACCTCAAAATGGCCTATGAGGAACAATGAAAATCAGGGGCTTGTAAGAGGGCTAAACTGGAGGAATTGAGAAATCTCAGAGCATGGAGCACATTGCAGGGATTGGGGTGGGGGTGGGGGAGGGGTGGCATATAATTTTGAAGATGAGCATGTGAGTGAGTGTTGGCTATTTTCAGTCCAGAAGCCAGTTCAACTCAGTGAATGAATGATGGGAGATTTCCTGTATCTCTTGGTGTGTTTCATTCTTCTTTGGCTTGGCTTCGCGGACGAAGATTTATGGAGGGGGTAAAAAGTCCACGTCAGCTGCAGGCTCGTTTGTGGCTGACCAGTCCGATGCGGGACAGGCAGACACGATTGCAGCGGTTGCAAGGGAAAATTGGTTGGTTGGGGTTGGGTGTTGGGTTTTTCCTCCTTTGCCTTTTGTCAGTGAGGTGGGCTCTGCGGTCTTCTTCAAAGGAGGCTGCTGCCCGCCAAACTGTGAGGCGCCAAGATGCACGGTTTGAGGCGTTATCAGCCCACTGGCGGTGGTCAATGTGGCAGGCACCAAGAGATTTCTTTAGGCAGTCCTTGTACCTTTTCTTTGGTGCACCTCTGTCACGGTGGCCAGTGGAGAGCTCGCCATATAATACGATCTTGGGAAGGCGATGGTCCTCCATTCTGGAGACGTGACCCATCCAGCGCAGCTGGATCTTCAGCAGCGTGGACTCGATGCTGTCGACCTCTGCCATCTCGAGTACCTCGACGTTAGGGGTGTGAGCGCTCCAATGGATGTTGAGGATGGAGCGGAGACAACGCTGGTGGAAGCGTTCTAGGAGCCGTAGGTGGTGCCGGTAGAGGACCCATGATTCGGAGCCGAACAGGAGTGTGGGTATGACAACGGCTCTGTATACGCTTATCTTTGTGAGGTTTTTCAGTTGGTTGTTTTTCCAGACTCTTTTGTGTAGTCTTCCAAAGGCGCTATTTGCCTTGGCGAGTCTGTTGTCTATCTCATTGTCGATCCTTGCATCTGATGAAATGGTGCAGCCGAGATAGGTAAACTGGTTGACCGTTTTGAGTTTTGTGTGCCCGATGGAGATGTGGGGGGGCTGGTAGTCATGGTGGGGAGCTGGCTGATGGAGGACCTCAGTTTTCTTCAGGCTGACTTCCAGGCCAAACATTTTGGCAGTTTCCGCAAAGCAGGACGTCAAGCGCTGAAGAGCTGGCTCTGAATGGGCAACTAAAGCGGCATCATCTGCAAAGAGTAGTTCACGGACAAGTTTCTCTTGTGTCTTGGTGTGAGCTTGCAGGCGCCTCAGATTGAAGAGACTGCCATCCGTGCGGTACCGGATGTAAACAGCGTCTTCATTGTTGGGGTCTTTCATGGCTTGGTTCAGCATCATGCTGAAGAAGATTGAAAAGAGGGTTGGTGCGAGAACACAGCCTTGCTTCACGCCATTGTTAATGGAGAAGGGTTCAGAGAGCTCATTGCTGTATCTGACCCGACCTTGTTGGTTTTCGTGCAGTTGGATAATCATGTTGAGGAACTTTGGGGGACATCCGATGCGCTCTAGTATTTGCCAAAGCCCTTTCCTGCTCACGGTGTCGAAGGCTTTGGTGAGGTCAACAAAGGTGATGTAGAGTCCTTTGTTTTGTTCTCTACACTTTTCTTGGAGCTGTCTGAGGGCAAAGACCATGTCAGTGGTTCCTCTGTTAGCGCGAAAGCCGCACTGTGATTCTGGGAGAATATTCTCAGCGACACTAGGTATTATTCTATTTAGTAGAATCCTAGCGAAGATTTTGCCTGCAATGGAGAGCAACGTGATTCCCCTGTAGTTTGAGCAGTCTGATTTCTCGCCTTTGTTTTTGTACAGGGTGATGACACTCAGTTTTATACATCTTCAGTTTGTTTTGGCGGGGAGTTACTAATGTCACCCTTAGTTGTATTATAGCAGCTGGTTAGTACAATGCTCTTACAAAGCCAGCAACCCGGGTTCAAATCTTCTGCTGTCTACAAGGAGTTTGTACATACTCCTCATTTCTGAGTGGGTGTCCTCCAGATGCTCCAGTTTCCTCCCTCTTTCATAATGTACGGAGTTTGTAGGTTAATTGGAGTATTTGGCATTGTGGGCTGGAAGGACCTGTTACCATTGTGGGCTGGAAGGACCTGTTACCATTGTGGGCTGGAAGGACCTGTTACCATTGTGGGCTGGAAGGACCTGTTACCATTGTGGGCTGGAAGGACCTGTTACCATTGTGGGCTGGAAGGACCTGTTACCATTGTGGGCTGAAAGGACCTGTTACCATTGTGGGCTGGAAGGACCTGTTACCATTGTGGGCTGGAAGGACCTGTTACCATTGTGGGCTGGAAGGACCTGTTACCATTGTGGGCTGGAAGGACCTGTTACCATTGTGGGCTGGAAGGGCCTGTTACCATTGTGGGCTGGAAGGGCCTGTTACCATTGTGGGCTGGAAGGGCCTGTTACCGTTGTGGGCTGGAAGGGCCTGTTACCGTTGTGGGCTGGAAGGGCCTGTTACCGTTGTGGGCTGGAAGGGCCTGTTACCATTATGGCCTGGAAGGGCCTGTTACTTTGCTGTGCTTCTAAATTTAAAATTTTTAAGCTGTTTAAATGGTCTCCTTCCCAAAATAAACTGAAATTCCTGTAAATAACATTATAAATCCATTTGCCCAGATTAATTTCCACCTCTAATTTATAACAGGACAGAGGGAGACTTTTGAGTCTGCGCAGCCTGTTACTGGAGCAATCTAACATTCATCTTACATTGACTCCTTTCCTTTGTGGTCTTTTTATCCGCCTTTAAATATTCAGAATATTTATTGATGGTACTGCATTGGCAGCAGTTAAATTGAGCTTGAACTGGGCTCGTGACAATCAGTGAACATGCACTCAAGCAGAGTATCTTCATCCCACCACTCCCCTTCCTTGCATCATTTAAATGATCACTTGTATCACCATGGCAACAGACCAAGTGCTAGTAAATGAAATTAGTATAGAAAGATACTTGATCATTAGCATGGTAATGGGATGAAGGGCCTGTTTTAGAGCTGTATGACTGAATTCATGAGATGCATCCAGTAAGTGGAGGATAAAATTAAACTAAGTTTATTTTGCATCTCCAGCCTGGCTGGCTCTAGAGTTTTTGCACGAAGACTCGAATACTTTATTTTCCATTTAAGGTGATGTATTTCAACTCGTACCTTGAAAGGCTCAACCCCAAAACGTTGGTAATATATCCAATGGACGCAGCGAGACCAGCTAAGGTCCTCCAGCATTTCTTTTTACTTCATTTCAACTCCAGCTAATTTCTCTGTAAACTTGGGAGAACTTTTAAATTGTTACTTGCTGTAACATTGACTCTCCAGCCTGAGAAAAGAAAATCAAAGTTCAAATGTATTATCAGAGTATGACATCACATACAATCCTCCGATTCTTTTTCCTGCAAGCAAGGCAGAAATTTTACTTATCTACCTATCCATTTTGAGAGATGTTCTTGTCTGTCATTTCTGTTGTCTTTTATGCACACAATGTGGGTATGCCTTTTCCAGGTGTTGAAATCCCCACAGCAGATAAAATGTTGCTGAAAAATAAAGTTTAGTATTTTTAGTGAGCTGACATTGTACAGTGCAATTTCCTTCTGCAATACTGCAATTTTTTTTTGTTTTAAAATGCAATGAATATTTTGTAACTTAATATATGCAATGGTGGCATGCATGGATATAGTTCTGAGGGATGAATATTGGTCACAAAATCACCAAAGTCACTTGGTCTTTATTGTATTGGTTGTTATGGGATCCTGTTCTGTATATATTGATCAAGTTTTCTGCAATACTCTATTGGCTGTAAAGTAACAGGACAGACTGAGGTTGTGAAAGTTGTTGGAGAACTGCATTTGTTTTTTCAAGCGATATTGTGAATTTTTTAGATTCCAAGATGCATGGTCAGTGAAATCTTTTTTAGATCCTTAATACTTCAAATCCATGATTTCTTTCAGAATAAAGTATCTGCTCATGCTGTAAGTCATTACTCCTTGTATTGTTGCGTTGCATT